>NC_057343.1:29924500-30225500 GCF_016509475.1 Prionailurus bengalensis | reverse complement strand
GGTTGGTTGGTGTTTATTTGGGGGGCGGGGGGAGGATTGGGCTTGAACTTAGAAACTAAGTTGATCTGATCACCCCGGAAAAAGAAATTCGACATCTGAAGCCAACCTCCAACCTCACAGCACTTTAAAATTTGGCAATACAAACAGCAGAGGCCTGGTCTGGCCCAACTCCCAAGCTGTTTGGGAACCAGAGCAGAGGATTTCGGTAATGCTTCTGGCCAGGTTATTATTAGTAGGGCTGCCTCCAGGCAGATATCGATCACAGGAACCACTACCTGGTGTTAATCCCTGTCTGTCTCCTCTCTCCCCACTGCAGGTGAGGTGGCCCACAGCCATCCTAGCCAATCCAGGGCCGACCTGAAAGGGGATAAAAGTCCCCGCAGCCTGGGGTGGGAGAATAAGGAAGAGGGCACACAGCTAGACAAGCAGCCTCAGGGCTTTGGCAATATTTTAATTGCACATAGATGAAGTTTATGTTTGTAGCTTCTGCCTCTGGGGTCCTTCCCAAAATGGCTCTACTTTCCTGACCTCTGGAGCCATAAAGGGCACCCTTACAACTCTGTATGTAATAATAAATTACATACATAACTAAACAGATACAATTCATAACACAAAGCAGAGGTCCAAAGATTATTTCAGCTTGCTAAATCTTGAGTGCTCCTCTAGCTATTGGCTACCAGGTCAATTCGCTGTTGTGATAGATATCAGGGGACAAACAGGAGGCATGGATATGTTCTGCAGATAAGGTACCACAACAGCAGCTACCCACAGTGGACTAGCCTGGTGGCAAGAAGAGGAGTTAGGAGCTTAGAAAGTGCCTTTGCTAACGAGTGCATGATGGTAAGGGTTACCCATTTCTAATGGATAACATAATATGCCCTGACAATTCTACACCAAACCCTGTGCTAAATGGCAAGATGGAAACAGAGATGGAAACCTTGCAGGTGCAAGAATGGGGAGATTGCCCGAGATGACAAGGTAAAGCTCATACAGACAAGGAGTTCGAGATAAGGTAGATTCTGATGACCCTAAGCACATGTCTTGGGTTTAAAGGGCTCTCAGGCTAGAAGGAGACACAGCGCTTATATAACTAACTATGTAACGATGCGGTAAGTGGAAAGAACAAAGACTATGGAAGTAAAAAAGACAGGGTAATTAATTTTGGTGGGAAGGGTCAGGGAAAACCTCACAGAGGTTCTCTGAAGAGCCTTGGCTGACAAGAAAGGGGGTAAGGGAGGTGATGGTAATCTTGGGAAAGGGCCTGAGCAAAGGCCAGGGGGCTAGGGTGGTTATGCAGGTGCAGAGAGCAGAGGTAGAAGGGCATCCAAGTCTATCGTGAGTGTTGAGGCTGCAGAAGCCAGGTGACCCATTTCAGTTGGAAACCGAATGCCCTGCCAAGAAGTGTGGCAATGGGGAGCTGGCAGAGTTCTTCAAGCAAGGAAGTCATCGAGAGATTAACTTTGACAGTGGTGATGAGCGAAGGAAAGAAGGTAGAGACAGGCAGACCAGGTAAGGGGCCATTGCACTGGTCCAGTGACAGAGGCTGAGAGCCTTACCTGTGGACAGAGAATTCAAAATGGAGAGTAAAAGAGATATTTTGGAGAGACATCCAAGGCAAAATCGAAAGAATCTGATTGGAGCTGGAGAGAAAGGAGAAGATGATAGAACGTGGATAAAACTTGGGGGTGATGCCATACCTGACAAGGGAGAGATGAGTTTGAAGTTTGAGTCCAATGATTTTGGGCTCAAATGTGTTAAGCTTGTGGGGCTCGTGGGACACCCAGTGGGAAACCAGAACTACAACTCTGGAGATCCAGTGAGGAGCTAAGAGCACAGATTTGATCCCCCAAAAACGTAAGCTCCATAAGGGCATGAATTCTTGAGCATCTGTTCACTAGTTCATCCAAGCCTACAACGGTGCTCGGCACATATCAGATGCTCAATAAATAGTTGTTGATATTTATTCATTGAACGAATTGTTTTAATGTTTACTTATTTTGAGAGAGAGAGCATGCAAGCGGGGAAGGGGCAGATAGAGAGGGAGACATCTGTGTCTGTGCTGTCAGCACAGAGCCTGAGGCGGGGCTCGAACTCATGAACCGCGAAATCATGAGCTGAGCCACCCAGGCACCCCTGTCATTGGATAAATTTGATGATCACCAACCCGTGGCAGATACAGCTGAGTGCACGGGAGATGGGTGAGAGCTCTCAGAAAGTGAAGAGCGAGGATATGGTGGAACCAAGAAGGATGCCCTAAGTATTTAGAGAATGTTTGCAGAAAGTTTGCAGTTAAAAAAAAAGGGGGGGAGAGAGAAAGGACAGTACCTTGAGGTCTCTTTAAGATGGATGCCTTCGTAGGGTTCATCAGTCAATGTCCGGGCAGGCGACAGACTTCCATTCAGATGAAGAGGCTGGATGAAGGGGCTGTTTGTAGAGGTCTGAGCACAGTGAAGAGAACTACAGAGCGGCAGGGCCCCAAGAGACTGACCACAGCAGGCAACCATTTCCATCCCTAGGTCTGAAAGGGCGATGGCAGTAAATAGTGTTAACAGAGTCCAAAGAGTGCTAGAGCCTTGAAGCAAGGGCCATTAGGCAGGAGCTGTAATGGTGGAGGGATAAAGGTGGTGCCACAGTAGGGAGCCTATGGGGAAGAAAAGCCCCCAATCTACCTTCTCTTCCACTCTCTGATCTCTTTCCCATGCCTCCCACAGGCAGAATCCAACTGGAAACCAAAGGGCAAGGGGGTAGGGGGAGACAGGATGTGGGGGCCAATTCTCCAAGGGACACAGAGTAGGACAGAGAAAGGAAGGAAAGCCATCTGGTGAGGTGGGGCAAATAGAGAATTACCAACACAGAAACTAAAGAAAAAGAGCCAGGAGACACGGAAACCTTGCAGGTGCAAGAATGACTGGAGATGTGGCCTGAGATGGCAAGATAAAGCTCATACAGACAAGGAGTTCGAGATAAGGTAGATTTTGACGACCCGAAGCACATGACCATCCAGAAGGCCCTTTCTCCAGACTCGAGAAATAATTGCTCCATTGAGGTAGGTCAGCCTCCTTGTGTCCAGGGATGACCCTGAAGCTGTGAGTTTCAGGCATTGGGTCCAACTGGCCCACCCCAAAGCCCCTTTGGGCATATTCTAAGAGTCTCTCCTTCCCTCTGGTACCATCACCACCGGCTATCTCTCCAGAGGCCACTCGTGATGAATCTTCAGAGTGAGGCAGAAAGAAGCAGAGACCTCCTAAGGCATTTCTGTTGCCACAGATCCTGAAGCTGAGGTTCACCTAGCATGCCACTCCAAACAGCTGTCTGTGGCACCCAATGTGCCAGATGTGGAGATCGGGGCCTTGCTTTAGTTGTTTTAGATGTCCTAACAAGAGTGCCAGAAAATCATTGTATTATCATCCCTATCTTAAGGACAAAAGAACCGCTGTTGAGTATCACTGAGAAACTTATCCAAAGTCACATTTAGTAATCTGACCATAGAGCCCACGCTTGGAATCCTTCTGTCGTATAACTCACATTCATGGAGGTTCTGTGATGTGTGTAGACACTGGGAATTAAGCAGTGAACGAGGCAGACAGATCCCCTCCCTTCTAAGTGGGGTGGACAGACAGCAAGCGTATAAGCAAGCACAAGTCAATATGATCATCTCCGAAAGCGACAGTGACTTTTCCCAGAGCCTCGCTGTACAGCTTTTGGATGCCCTCCAATGCCGAGCTCCCAAAATCCATGATCACAACACAAAACCCTGATTGTTAAGAAGGCAACACACCCACACAGCGGGTCTGTCTGCTGTTTGTGCGGCACCTTCCCACCAAGCACTTGAAACGTGTTAAATAATCATTGCCATTCCACGGCAAGTGCATTTCTCTTTTATTTTAATCCTATTATAGAATTTTTTGATGGCAACCTGCTGTTAGAGTACATCTAACTATGTTAAAGCTCCCCAGGCCCTGAGCATGAAAGAACCCCTTCAGAACACACGCTAGGACAGGTCTACCTTGTTAGCATGGAAATGAAAATGGAAAGCACCGCTCTGGGGCACGGGGAGGAGGACGGCTGTTCTAATACCAACGCTTAGGAGGCGATCTCTCCTTGTTCTCTCCTTCATGCTTCGGGTGGTAGTGGCTCCATGGTAAGGATTCTTTTCTGTATTCTGTCCCGCGCCCGGCGCTTGGTGTTTGAGCAGCGATGACTGGTAATATAACTTGCAACCCTTTAGCTAAAGGTCATCTCTGTTGCTCCTTATGCCCCAGTTGCTTTTTTGGTGCAAGGGAATCAGCAGTCAGGTCGGCTCCTGAACTTTGGTGGTGTTTCATTAACGAAATGGAAATATATATAATTTAAATATTGCTGGGCGAACCTCTCCCTCCGCCTGCGATTATGCAAAGGCAGAGCAGCCCTGGCGTGGCAGGAAGAACCGCTTCCTCGAGAACACAGAGTTCACATTCCCTCAACACAGTTTCATTTACGGGTTGCCGCAAGAATTTGTAGTTTGATTATTTCACTCTAGAGAATAACAACACGCAGGTAATACTATGTTGGTAGTCAAAGTTAGAAAATACCCAAGGCACCTGAGCTTCCTGGGCCTTATGTATGTCCAGCAGAATACATAATGGGTGCTGTAAGTAAAATTAATAAGTGAAGCCCATTTGAGTAAGATGGATAGACACATTCGCTCCCCAGAGTGGTGGTGGCAGAGGTCACAATCGTTAGGCATCCCTCACGTGCTCCGAAAGGCCAGTTCCTAGAAAAACTGTACGGCATGATCAGGATCTCCTGTAAGGATAATGTCTTATTATGATCTTCGGGGCCCGTGATACCATGTTAGGTCTCAATGTTATGGTCAGGAATCAATAGCGTTAGAATCATTAATACCTCACAAATGTTGTTTATGGATTCTTTTGATATTAACACCTCAAGTGGCACTAAGGGGATAAGAGCAGATCATTTTAAAGTGCAATTTTTAATTTTTTTAATGTTTATTTTTGAGAGAGAGAGAGAGGGACAGAGACAGAGCATGAGCAGGGGAGCGGCAGGGAGAGGGGGACACAGAATCTGAAGCAGGCTCCATGCTCTGAGCTGTCAGCACAGAGCCCGATGTGGGCAGGGCTCAAACTCACGAACCACGAGATCATGACTGGAGCCGAAGTCGGACGCTTCACCGACTGAGCCACCCAGGCGTCCCAAGAGCAGATTATTTTAAAGAGAGTTTGGGCAAGCCATTCCCATGTCAGCGTGGGGTTGTGTATGCGTATATGTGACCACAACATTCCTCACTGATATCGGAGAGTGATATATACTTCATCCCCTTAAAGAAAAGTCTAGAAAACCATACTGGATGAATCCCTCAACTTGGGGGTTATATGTAAACTATTGAACAGCCCGCCAGATACGAGAGGTCACAATACCTGACTTTCACAATGCACTTGTCACGCACAGAGGCCCTGGGGTAGCCCACACGAGGCTCTCCTGCAGATGGGAGCATCTATTTACTTACTTGCTAAGTGCGCCCCATGGACGTCAAGGACTCTGGCTAAATGCCAGTGATTCATAGAATAAAAAGTTACAGCCCCTGCCCTCAAGGAGCTCAGAATCTTGTAAAGAAAAGAAAGCACATATAAAATATAATGTACAACAGAAAGCATAAATGTCCAAAGACAGGGGTGTATGCAAAGGGTTATAGGAGTTGAGAAGAGGAGAAATTATTTATACTTGGAGGAAACAGGAGTCTCCTCTTCATGGAAGAGATTGTATTTTAAATGAGGCTTGAAGAGTAGATGGGATTTAGACATGGTTGTGGGCCAAACATTAGTGTTCCCCCAGAATTTATACCTCGAAACCCTGACCCCCGACGTGACGGTGAACAGAGGTGGGGCCTTTGGGAGGTAACTCGGTTTTGATGAGGTCATGAGGGTGAGGCTGCCATGATGGTATTAGTGCCCATAATTATAGGAAAGGGAAGAGGCTCCCTCTCTCCACCTGTGAGGACACAGCAGGAAGAGGGTCCTCACTGTGGAACTGAGTCTGCCAGAAGCCTTGCTCTTGGACTCGCCGGCCTCCAGAACCGCAAGAGTAAGCATCTGCTGTTTAGACTGCCCAGCTTATGGTGTGGTTACGGCAGCCCTCGCTGCCTACGACACACATGGACAGTCAGGAAAATGAGCACCCCAGAGGAAGGAAAAATGTAAGTGACTACAGAGGTGGGAAAGCACGGGACAGACTCACGGAGCAGTTCAGCCTGTCTGCATCCCAGGGCTCACGAAGCCCAGTAATAAGAACTACAGCTGGGACGGTAGATTGGGGTCAGACCATGACACGCCATGAATGTCCCAGGGAGGCGTTTGGACCTGATCCTGTGGCACGGGGAGCCCGGTCAAAAATTATTTCAGTAGGAGAGTAACACGATCAGAGCCTCATCATCAATCAGCTCAACGATATTTTAACCTTAACAGGTAATGGTGGCAGTGAGCCGGCCCCAGATGCCAAGCTCAGCTGAATAAGGTCAGGCAGCGGGCTGCGTGTGCCTCTTACACCTGAGCCTGGAAAAATAACTGCTTATTCAGGCTGTCAGTCACCAAGTCGCTCGAAGCACCCTCTGTGCAGGACGACGATGAACTTCGTACTTAGCCGCAGGACTTCGCCCTGCCCCACAGCTGTCATCTGGGACCAGGACAAAGAAGAGGCTTTAGAGGATCTGAGAGAGGAGCCTGTGGGCGCTCCCATTTGTACCGCGTATTTCCGTGAGCTTGGCTGATGAGCCTGGTCAGTGTTCATTTTTCTGCATGAAACGGAAAAGCAAAACTCTGTTGATTTTATGTTTTACGGCTGATCGATGGGGGTCAGAGCGAGGGCTTTGAGACACGCTGAGGGGGAGGAACTGCGGGGCTTTTGATGGCCTCATTTGTGTTGTGTCTTCTTCTGGGAAAAAGGAAGGTCAAGGTGAATCCTCTTTCAGACTCAGATGGCTCCGGCGGCATCACCCCTGGGCTGAAAGAGCCAACGTCGGGGAGGGCGGGGGCAGGGCGCGGGCGTCGCCAGCCAGGCCAGGCAAGGAGAGGTGACGCTGAAGGGCTTTGAAGAAAGGCTGCACTTTTGGCAGAGGGACCCCAAACTGCACCTGCATTTCTGCAGGCTCTTCAGTTGCTTTTTATATCCTCACAGGCTGGCTGGCTCTGGAATTGCTGAAAGGTGGAAAATCTGCACACTCCTTGGGTGCTTGGAGAGACAGCAAGGGCAGGGAAGAAGGCGGGGAGAACTCAGGAGACCTGGCTCTCCAGGAACCAGGCATGTGCAATTCCGGCCCTGGCCATGGTGCCTTCAGCCAAGCCTCGTAATCTGTATTTCTGTAACACTGCCACTGATAATAATAGGTATCAGTTGTTACGAAATGCTTCACTTCTGTATGATTGCATTTAACCCTGGGAATAACCTCTAAGCATGTGATGTTGTCCTTATTTTACAGAAGAAGTCAGAGCTCTGCCAGGATAAGGTCCCTGGTCCAAGGTCACATAGACATAAGCAAGAGAACAGACCGGAGCCCAAATCCCACCCTCTTAGTGATTGGCCATGCTGTCTTCCTCTGTGTTATGGAGAAAACCGTCATAAGAATCAGAGCCCGGCTAAGCCTCAGTGTGTGTAGACAGGCCCTGTAAACCAGGAAGGGCTGGGCAAATGTAAGACACCAGTGCTGTCCAATCCGCTCGGCCTCCCCTTTGTTAGAGACAAGATTTAGATGCAGATGTGTTTCCAAAGGCCAAAATGTCGCACAAACTGAAGCGCTATTATCATGAAAATTTCCCAGAGTCGATGAGGCCCTGTCATTATGTTACCGCTCAGGCATCAGGGAAGTTGAGCAACAGGAGGGGCTACCCTAGGATGCACAGGAAACATGTGACTAGGTAAGGAGGCTAAATGGCCACTTGAGCCCAAGCAAGAGGCAAGAGTCACACGCGGAGATACATCTGCTCTATTCCACGGAGCGGAGACGGGGACGTCGTCCCCAACCCAGCCCCCAGCGTCGCCCTCCTCTCTTCTGCCAATTTAAGCTTTATCCCACCGTTCTGCTCCCACCCGGTTTGCATGTGAAAGCGGCACAGTGTGGACATCATTAAAAGTATCATGACTGGAGGCTCCAGTGAGACGCTGATGGTCCTATTAAGCAACAGATTTCATAAACAAATGCAACTCGTTCTGCCTGCAGCCTGACCACTGTCTGAGGAGCACTGCTGAAAATAATGCACCTGCTAGGGTGCTGCTTGAAGTTTCCGATCCACAGAGCCCCACCAAGTCACAAAGAACCAGGAGCTCTGCCAAGGGCTTGCTGTGGCCACACGGTGGTGAATGAGCCCCCTCTTTCCCACCCCGCCCCACGTCGCCCCCCCAGCCCACCCCCAGAAAGCCGGAGCGTCCCAGTTGCTGTTACTGCCTTGGCTACAAAGCCATCGGAGCAGCCAACCGGGGCAAGGGCCTCCCGAGAAATGACAGATTGAAAGGAAGAAATACTGTGCACTTGCTTGAGGCGAGTTATTTTAATATAATGCCGATTTGACAGCTCTCTACATTTAATCATCAGACTCCTGATTTTTTTTTTTTGCCACGACATTCGAATTTCTCACAATTTGGAAAACGTTCCTTTTCTACCCATGCCTGACAGTTGCATGTTTGCAAAAAAAAAAAAAGTCTGTAAACTTCTCCAATTATTTTTAATAAAATGTAGATGATTGTCTACCTCAGCCCTCTGTCTCCCAACAGCCCCCCACCCACAGCCATTGGAAGGCGTGGGCCATGCCCCCCAGGCAAGGTCTCTGCCACTCTAGTTTGCCCCGAGCTACTAACTTGCCACTCAGAAGGCTGGCCTCTCTCTTAGTCACCTACATTATGACCATTTCTTTTTTAATGGTGTCTATGATCAGCACTGTCAGAGAGAGACTACCGTTTGATTATCTGTGCCGACGTGGGCTAAAGCAGGCCGGCTGGCCCCCGGTCACAGCGACATCTCAACGTGGGGCAGACATGAAAATGGACATCAGCAGAAGTCTCTAGTTTGCTACTTCCTAACAAGGTGGGGCCGTATTACTTTCACACCCATTTCTTCTGAACAGATAAGAAAGAAGCTGAAACAGGGACACACGGTATCTTCGTTAAAGATGCGCGGCAGGATGGGACGGCAGCCGGGACCCCCACTCAGTGTGCAAGTGACTCAGCATGTTTGTTCTTTCACAAACTTTCAGGGAGCGTCTCCTGTCTGGAGGCCCTGGGGATGAGAAAATAAATAAGATATGGGTGCTTCTCTAGAAGAGTTAACAAGGCAATAGAGCAGACAGACAGGTAAATAAATAATTTGAGCACAGTGTGGAAGGCGACACAATCCAGGGAAGCTCAAAGAGAAGGGAGGAGGGCCTCTGCCTGCTGCCAGAACCACGCAAGTGACAGGAAAGAGCCAGGAGTGTCTCAAGAGCAGGCTGTCTTTGGGGAGGAAAGAGCACAGGCCACTGAACGGAGGCGGTATCGGGCAGGGCAGCTGGAAGGGATGATGACGGTGAGAAGGGAGATGACTTTAGTGGTTTTCTGACTATTGAGGGTCTGACACGTGGCCCAAAGCAGGCTGGACGAAGTTCTTATATGTCCCCAATCCTTCTCCCCCCGGCCTCCACGAAAGGAGAACCCCAAATCAACAACCTCTTGGGGCAACACCACCCCACTGTGTGATAAACCAACCGCGGTGCCTTCTACAGGGCTGAGGAGCCCTGAGGTTAAGGAACCCACCGCTGGTGCCCGAGTTACAAGAGTGAACTTTGCTCTTCTAGGAGGCAGCTACAGACACTCAGCCTGTTCCTGGACTCGTGAAATATGTCCCCACACGCCCAGCAATGCTTTGTCCACCTTCAACCACAGCCTTCCCCACCGGGCCACCGGGCTGCACTCATTAACTGCAGCGGGGGCCTCTCAGAGAGAATGAGGCCATCATTAGTCCCCCTTCCCTGTCACCTGAAAGAGAAGTGCTGACATTCGTTCCCCTGGAAGAGTGACAAATCACAGCCAGGGAACCGGTGCCAGGAGAGAGCCCCGAGAAGCCACCTCCCTCCAATCTCATTTTCACCTATTTCTGAAGTGCAAAGCTGCGACTTGAGAATGGGTGGTTGTGATAATAACACGAGGCACTTTGCAGATCTGGATTAGCTTCTGGATGGTATTCAGAGTAAATAATTAGCGCTTCTTTTCAGAGATCTGAGCTCTGAAGCTCCATTCACTCACCAGAGACAATGGGCGGGGGCACTGGAGTCCTCCCGAGGATGTCCATGGAGATAAGCGGCATCCCCTGCTTCATCCCCAGGATTTGGAGGACTGTATTTGACACTCCGCACCTGGCCCCACAGCACCGGCGGTGCTAAGGGGACAATTCCTGTACTCAACCCTCTCAGAATTCCTGGGCAGGTCATTGCTTTGTAAACCCAAAAGGGCGGGTGCCTGCTTCTTTGTGAAAGATCCCGTTCCTTCCAGCACCTGTCCTGTCTTTGCAATTTCCCTCCCTTCTCCTGCCAGGTGCTACCTTGGGATACAAATGAAGCTAAAGGAGCCCAAACTCTTTTACACGCTATACACTTCAAAGGGAAACTAAAATCTCTTGAGCTGACTGTATTTATTCTAGCACAGCTCGGTATCACCACTGCCATACCCCCTCGCCACAGGTTCCAAATGAAAAATTTTGAGGGCTATTGAACACACTGCAAGTTTTCGGAGCAAATCGTGGAAAGTTACTTAGCACAGTTGTCTCCGTAATTGTGATCCATTAGAGAAGCGTGCGGTGTTCAGCAGCCCTCAGCCTTGCACTTGTTCGGGCGGCGGGGCAGCAGGGGTTAGGATTCCGCACCGCAGTCCATTAGCACCAGCAGGGAGACGGCAGCCTGACGGCCGCATCCCAGCGAGGCAGGCTCTGCAGCTTCGTCCTATTTGGTTTAATGGATCTGTTTCCCATATCAGAGGGTCACAAATAGATGAGGATAAAACCACCGCCACGGTGATGATGCCTTTGAACTGGCCTGGTGTGCTCATCGAGAGGGCTGTGTTCCTCTCTTCCACCCACATGCCCAGGATGCTGGACTGCAGGGTCCGTGTGCATCCTCCGGGGTCCTTCTTAGCCTGGAAGCAACTACAGTGTTTCCCCTCTACCACCTTCATGGCTCCGGTCTCCATGGCCATGCCCTGCCTTCTAGCGTCACGATCTACGTCAGCCCCAAAGCCCCCGGATATAAAAGGGGCCGAAGACGTTCTAACATACGCGTTTTGTCTTCAGTTTCTCATTCGGCTATGCACGTGTGAATGCCCTCGTGCTCCCTAATTCACTCATGGGAAGAGCATGGCACGGAAGAACGAGAAGAACCGAAAGTTATCATAAATCCTGTGCTAACTATGGGACAGGCAGACAAAAAGTACAGATTTGTAAACGTTGTTTTTATTCTTCATAACAACCCTGTAAGGGACCTCTGATCATTATCCCCGTTTTGCAGGTAAGCAAACTGAGGCCAGAAGAGGCACTTATTAAGCAGATATTCTTGACTGCAGAACTATGTGTATTATTATAAAAACTGTGGTAGTGGCCAGAGTTGAAAGCCTGGATGTTATCTTCTGGAGCAGAGGAAAGAACTCAAATTCCAGAATGAGACAGGCCGGGGTTAAAATTCCACCTCCCCTACTGATTAGCTATGAAATTTTATGCCATTTTCTTAAGGTATCTGGGCTTCAAGATAACTGCACCTAAGATTGATTTTTGTAAGAATTTCATATAAAAAAATATATCATGGGCTAAACACGGGATAGGCCCTCAACATAGGCCTCCGTCCTGCCCCTAACTCAGCTGCACATCTCATGAACCACAACATTGGCTGATGAATTGCTCATGATCACCCAGTGTTACCTTATGGTTATTTTATTTCTCACCATTAAGATGTACAAATGAAAGTGGTAGGGGCAACATGCCTACCTTCACTTCTACTCAAGGAAGGGCATAAAATAATGACACAAACCACCAAAATACCTAGAATGATTATCTGTGCATAAAAAATGTTTACAGAGAAAAATCTCAGTTAACCAAAACCAAAGCAGGGTCAGTTAGCTAGGATTTCTTCTCTCTTGGCCTAAAGAATTGTGAAACAAAGAACAATACAAGCTTTCCTAAAATAGAATGTGCTACCTGGTAAAGTAATGAGGTCCCCGTCACTGGATGTAATCAGGCAAAGGCTGGACAATCAACTGTAAGAGATGTCATAAAGAGGATTCATGCACAGGCCAAGGGTTTGATGAGATCAGCGATTTTCAAACTTTTTAGCAGCAGAGCATAAAAGAGATATAAATGGAATTGCTTGAGGTAAAGAGAGGTGGGAAGGCCTGACCCCCCATGAAGGTGCTGAGGAATCCCTATGAAATCTCAGGGCTCAGGAATCAAGCCAGTAAGAAAAGCCAGTATTTGATAACATCTTGCAGTTTGCAAAGTCTTCCTGTGCACGCATGTTATCTCACAGCAGAGTATGTTACAATGTGAGTTCACACATGCTCTATGGGACTATACGCTTGGTAGCCCAAATAAGGTGGCATGAAATGATTTAATTTTAACCAGAGTGATATCATGAGGCTAAGGGAGAAAGATGCCGGAGGGTCTGGATGGAGGGGTTGAGGAAGGGACGCAAGACATATTGGCATCCTAGACCTTCTGCCCAGGAGGAGGGGTATGTTTCCAGGAACAACTGAGTCGCAGCAAATACAGCCTTTAAACTCTCTACCAGTTCTGAGGCCTCAGAACAGCCAGGCAAACAGCCCAGAAAAAAAATAATGCAGAACACAGAGTTCATTTTTGGCAATAAACACCTGCCACTAGAATTTTGCAACGTGCACCCTATAGGAAACTGAGGTTCTAAAGTCCAACCTTACTGATAAATCTGTGCCATAATAAAGTTGAATTGCAGTGTGGCAAGAATTACAGCAATATGGGGGTGCCTGGGTGGCTCAGTCGGTTAAGCAGCCAACTTCGGCTCAGGTCACGATCTCACGGTCCCTGAGTTTGAGCCCCACGTCAGGCTCTGTGCTGACAGCTCAGAGCCTGGAACCTGCTTCAGATTCTGTGTCTCCCTCTCTCTCTAGCCCTCCCTCGTTTGTGCTCTGTCTCTCTCTGTCTTTCAAAAATGAATAAATGTTAAAAAAAATTAAAAAAAAAAAAGAATTAGAGCAATATGGTTCATGGAAGCTCATACTTGAAGTGGAAATTGTGTGCAACCACCAACAGATAAGCCAAGATTTTTCTGCAATTTGCAAATTAGCCCTTCTTATATAAAGAATTTCTCATTCCTCTAAGAACAGTCCTAGGACTCTGAACTGCATTAGCCCAAGTTCTTAATTGCCATTACAGAATCCAGTAAGAGTAAACAAAAATAAATTTAATACTGCATACACATATTGTTCACAGAATCACTGGGAGGCTGAAGAAACAGGTAAACAGATGATTCTGGGCTGAGCTTTCAAGAATTATCCTCAAAATTCAGAGCCCAGGAAAGGACCACCAAGGCAGCTGCTGTCACAACGACTCATTCCTGAACCATGAAGCCTCCACCATGATCTGTGACAGTAAAAGGGATCGATTCCAAATGAAAGCCTCACATGTACCCATCTAATGAATGGAACATAAGCATACACAGAACCCGAGCCACAAGGGAGTCTGGAAAATGTGACTGTCAGTGTTCTATTCTCTCAAAGACAAGGAAGCACTTTTAGAAGAGGGTTGGAGTGAGTAGAGAGCAAACCAATCCATAGTATCCACCGACCCAAGACAAAAATTAAAACAAATAGGATCTGGGAAAGGACCGAATACTTCACAATTCCCTTAGCCACATTTGGCTAAGAGTTTCAGTTGTCACTTACTGAAGAGGGACTGGAATTAACACGAAGTCATACTATGGAATATATCCAGTTGGCTGTATTATGTATGTTTGCTCCAATTTTTATCATAAGCTGGAAATATTTTGCTCTAGACTATATGTGTTTATCGATTCTTATCTGGTCTCAAATCCAGTCTGAAATCCTGAATTGAAAGAGCCCTTACAGATGGAGACAGCATGGTGAGTTTGAAAAGAGAAAGGCCTTTGGAGTCAGAAAACCCAAAGTCTGAGTTCATCATCAGCACTTCTATAATCTAAAGACAGTTTGTTACTAACTCTGTAGAAAGTTCTATTTCCTCTTTCATAAAAATGAAGATGTTGTTGCCCATCTTCAAAGTCATGGTGGTAACTGAGGGAAATGTGGTCAATAGTTTTTAAAACAGTCTGGCACAGGGGCACCTGGGTGGCTCAGTCAGATAAGCATCAGACTTTGGCTTAGGTCATGATCTCACGGTTCCGTGAATTTGAGCCCCACATCAGCCTCTCTGCTGTCAGTGTGGATGGAGCCTGCTCCAGATGCTCTGTCCCCCTCTCTCTGCACCTCTCCCACATGTGCTCTCCCTTTTTCTCCCTCTCCCAAAAATAAACATTAAGAGGAAAACTTTAAAACAGGCTGACACAAAAGAGGCTCTTAGTAAATATTTGGTGTTTCCCCATCCCCATTCTTGTTAGTTAACCAAGGAAGTCCCAACTAACAGTTGTACAGAAGTCCTGTGTGGCCCCAAATAAACCAACCTGCTAAGTGGTAATCCTTATGAAATTATAGCTAAATTAAACCTCTTTTCAGTTAAATGTGTCTCTGACTGAAAAACAATCCCTTATGTCCCAATGAACACCCAAAGATTGTTTGAGATCTTTTAGGCAACAAAAAGACTTCAAGTAACCTTTTTTTTGTTCATTAAAATGAGAAAGTGGCCCCCAATATTTTTAGAAAGAATTCCAACAAGAGCATGGACCCTCTGAGAAGCAGATCATAGGACAGGATAGGAATGGGGGGACGTTGAATTGGGAAATTGAACCTGTGAAAGGTAAAAAGGGAAGGAAGCTGGGTGGGGCAGGGAAAGCTTTCAGTCTGTGATGCAGATCTGACCTATGAGAAAGTAAAGGGCAAAAGAAGTAGGATTGGGTAGGGAAAGCCTCAGAACATGGTGCAGTCCTGACAAAGTCTTGGCCCACAGAAACTCCAAAGCAAGGATTTCCCGGTAGATGTGACCTGGTATTCCCACCATACTTAGTCCTTGACTGGATGCCTACACAGGAAGAGTTGGTCTCACTCTACCAAGCTGAGGAGGACCCCAATGGCACTAGCAACGGGAGCCAGTCAGCTAACGGCATGCCTTCAACTCAAGGGCAGGTTCTTCTCAAAGCATCATCCAAGTAGCCCACCTCTGTGACTGCCACGACTTAAAAGTGATCGAAAACTGATTATGCAAACACCATCATAACAAAACACCGCCATATTCAAACACTGTCAAATAAGAACTGAAGGTTTACCATAATTAGAAGCTGTTGATTTCCTCAATAAATATCGTAACAAGTATTTACTCTGAGTCAAAAGCATTGGAGTTATAACAGAGATTAAGAATAAGATCCCTGCTCTCACGGTGGCTTACGTTTTCGTGGGGAAGAGGCCAAGAAACAAGCAATGCTATGTATGAACAGTGACTGTGTGAATACTTTCATTTGGTAACTTTAAATTGGGTGGTGATGGAAGGAGGTGATAACTGAATAATGAAAGGAATGACAACCATGTAAAGTTCTTGGGGGAGCTTAATGCCAGCAGAATTAACAGCTGGTGTATTAACAGCTGGTTTCTTTCCTTCTTTCTTTCTCTCTTTCTTTCTTTCTTTCTTTCTTTCTCTTTTTTCCTTCCTTCCTTCCTTTCTCTTTCTCTCTCATTTTCTTTTCCTTCCTTCCTTCCTTCCTTCCTTCCTTCCTTCCTTCCTTTCTCTTTCAACCTATTTAGAAGCCATCCTCCAAAGAACGGCCTCCAAAGGCCATCGTCTTTGGATAGGGTATAAAACTAAGGACCCATATACCAAGTGACTCTAAAAGAAATTCTGGCACCACAATCAAAATGAGACACAGGCACAAGCAGGAGAGGCACTGAATGCTTAGTTGAAGACTTGAAGTTTCTGAGTCCTCCCTACAGCTATTCCACTCTTCAGAGGTTCAGATTCAGTGGAGACATGTCAATCCTAGAGCTGCTAAATCTCAGGCAGCCACCTGCTACGAGAGTCACTCATCCCATGAAGTCATGAAGCAAAGTTGGTAGCAGGCTCAAATATCAGCTGCGGCTTTGCTTTCCATAGAAAGGGTAATAATAAGCACAGCTCCAAAGGCTCATCAGCCATATCCCTTCCCATTGCTATCCATGTGTACTCAGTGTGCCAGGGGACTGTCTCCCTAACCTTTGAGATTATGGTGCAGAAATGCACATGAGTCCCATTCATAGGTAAACCTGAACCTGTCATTCAGACCATGGAAACCCGCCCGTAACAGACCAAGGGATATGTCTTTCTGATTAAGAAAGTATGTGTTATATTTAAGTATTTGAAGAGAAAGATTTCTCATGTTGTAGTATTCTCCACCTCCCCCTTCTCTTTATGTTTATTTCCATGACATGAGTCCATAGTAGAAACCACTGACAGATGAAGATTAGTGCTTCTCAAGTACAGCAGCTCCACGAAGCTCTGAACTAAATATATGGGAGAAAAATAGTGTACCTACTCCATCCTGGGAGAATGATTTGACCAGCCTGTCGAAATGCATAAACCCCGCTTACATGAAAGTCACAGACACCTATCTTCGTGGTTATCTGTGGTTGAGTTGAAGTTATTTCTAAAACCAAATCAATCCAAGTGATGACTGGACTGCTCCTTTCCACAGCAACATTTCAGTCTTCTTTCCCAACCTTTTCCAAGACATGAGATTCTTAAACTCCTGTGTGCTCAGGTTACTCATGACAGAGGATTATTAATTCTGATCCCTTTACAATTTGGAACTTCAATGAAATCTTCCCATTTCTCACCTCTTTAACCTAGCACAGATTTGACGCCTCTCAGATTAATTTTGGTGATGAATCCGATTTCAAAGAACATTCATCCAAAGTTGAACCCGTGCACCTGCTAATGTATTTCAGTACTTTTACTAATAGCTTTAGAGAGCTTTTTAATTTATATTTCACTGTATATTAAGATATCCTCCTTCAGTTCGCCTGCCTTTCTGTGAGAACATTTTTCATATTTCAGATTAGGACACCAAACACTAGGACGAAATGGATGAGATCATTTAAAATATTATGCAGATACCCACGCAGGTCAGGTATTTTAATATTTTCTCATCTCTAATTTATTTCTGTACTTGTTGAATGTGGCTTCTCATATGTCCTTTTAAGTATCTTCTTAATTTTAATGACATTTTAGAAAATTATTTGAGTATGTTCTGTGCGGAGAACTTTTTATGTAATGGGAAAAGGCCATGGGGGTAATGAAGTAGAAACTATTCTGGTCTGGAGTTTTTAGCACAATAAAGACACAGAATGCTGTTATCAGTATGTTCACTGGCCTTGGGCAAATCACTTAACCTCTATGTAAAATGGGTCAGTTGATGTTCATCTCATCGCCATCTCCAAGACAAACCTCAGAGTCATCATCTATTCTGCATTCTCCCACATCTCATGTGTCTTTTTCAGTTCCGTTGTTTTTCAGTTCTGTCCCCATCATTTCTTCCCTATGGGTCCTTTCCTGTTTAAGCCCCTATCACCTCAACAGCTGTTACAGCTTTCTACTCGGTCTTCTGGTCACGGGTCTCTTCTCCTAAAACTCACAGTTCCTCTAAGACTCAGATCTGATCATAACATTCACCTTCCAACAAACAAACAAACAAACAAACCCACCCTTAGTGGCTTTCTTCCCTACAGGAGAGTCCATTCAATTCAATAACTCCTTCCTGAATATTTCTCAAATGCCAGGAGCTCCTCAGCTAGACAATGAAAGACCTTCAAAAGCTACTGGATGGACCAAAGTTAAGAATCAGATGCATAGGTACTAGGAAGTAACCCTCTGATCAAGTACCTGTTCTCATTAATTATGTATTCAGGGATTTTTTTTTTAACTGACAAAAGAAAGGGGAAGAAAATGAAGCATAATAATGGGCCTGTGTAACAGTAGAAGATAAAGTCAGAGAAGACAAAGGGATGGCAAATATCTCCCCTCTGGGCCTTGTGGATAATTAGGCCTTTGAGTTTGGTATATAAGCTGAACTGTGTTCATAGGAGCCTGTAAGATTCTGATCTTGAGAAATATAGCCTTATGGGTATCTCTCTCCCTCTCTGTCATGCACACTCACGTGGAATGGAATGGAAAAATGGAATAAAAAAGAGAGCCTAAGCTATCCACACTGCCCCATTCCCAGTCGCAGATCATAGGACAGCTGTGGCACCCTGAGAATTGAGGGTGGCCACCTGCCAAGGTGTCCTGGCTAGGCAGAGAATATTCTGGAGGAGGGCACAGTCAGCAGTGGCAAGCTCAAAGAGACTAGATGAAGACACCAGAGCAGAAGAATGGAAGCCATTGATCCTGAGTCCACAGGAGACAGATATCTTGCTGTTGGAAGTGGCAGTTTGCCCAGAAATACCTGAGAGAGAATTTAGGCATAACCTGAAGGATTAGATAACAATAAAAAAGCCCTCAGAATCCAGGCAGTAAGTGTTGACATGACCCCCTTACACTCATCAGCAGGAAAGGTCTGGAACATTCCCACCGCAGGCTCATCTCCCCCCACACTCCTTCCCCAGTCTCTTGTGTATAGCCTGTGTCCCTGGTACCTGGCGCCATGTGCCATTAAGCCCTCCCTTCACCCTATTTCACACCTCTCCCCAAACCCTCTAGGCAGAATCAATCACCCTGTCTACTGGCTCCCTACCATTGTGCATATGCTGCACTTTCCAGTTAGATTCTCAGGTGCTGTTTATGTGGCAATTCTGCCCCCTGGTTAAAAGGCAGAGGCCAGGCATATTCAGTTTTATGCAAACAAAGGGCAACCTGGAGTTGGGCCACATACTGTCTCCAGTTCTCCATACTTCCTGACCCTGCAGGCCTAAGTTAGTCTCCTGTAGGCTCCCCTGCTCTTTGTAGGTTTATCCCCCCTGGCACACTTATCACACTGGCCCAACTCCTCCACAAAGTTGTTCCGACCCCAGGGCCCCTAAGTGGTTGTCACGTGACAGGCACTTAACGACTATTTAGTACATGAAGGAAGTCATTGAATGACTACATGATAGAACAAATAAACAAAAAGTGGGGAAAAAGAGTGTTCACCACGTTATTTCTTGGCATGAGTTTCCGCAAACATTCATAAATGACTAGCAAAGTTTCGATGAGAGAAAGTTGATTTTGAACAAATAAACCCCTCTCATTCTTTTTGAAATAGAAATCAAATGCCTCCTTTGTGGTTTTGTCTGTGTAATCTTAGGCAAGTCACTTTTCCCTCTAAGGCTCAGCTTCCTTATCTGCAGGGTGAGAAGATTCGACCATTGGCCAGAATTTATTGAGCCTTCACTCTGTACAACGAACCATGTTAACCACTTTAATTGCATTGTCTCACTTAATCCTTAGTAAAGCCCATGAAGTCCATACCACATTTTATATTCAAGAATTTAAATAATCTTGGGGCACCTGGGTGGCGCAGTCGGTTAAGCGTCCGACTTCAGCCAAGTCATGATCTTGCGGTCTGTGAGTTCGAGCCCCGCGTCGGGCTCTGGGCTGATGGCTCAGAGCCTGGAGCCTGTTTCCGATTCTGTGTCTCCCTCTCTCTCTGCCCTTCCCCCGTTCATGCTCTGTCTCTCTCTGTCCCAAAAATAAATAAACGTTGGAAAAAAAAATTTAAAAAAAAAAAAAAGAATTTAAATAATCTGCTCAAGGTCACAGAACTCTGGGAGCCCTAACCTAGGTGTGCCTGATGCCAGAGCCCAAATGCTCAAGTTCTACGCTTAGCTCTTTCAAGATGCCTTCCATTTCCAAATTTCATAAATTCTATCATGTTAAGAAATGTCTATGGCCTTAACTAAACATCATACGCCAGGCCAGCTGTGAGTTTCTTTTCTCACCCCAAAGCTTATGAGTTTGCAAAGAAAACGTATCATATGTCATTACATTGGTAAAATAATATGCAGTCTACTCCTCTGTAACACTAGGGTCACACATGGAACAGTAATTGTTTCAATCTTATCTTGAGCATGCACTTTGGAAGGGCCTGTGCACACCCCAGATGGCTAATTAAAAAGAAAATAGGTAGAAGCAATGCAAGAGTCTATCACTGGAAGAATGGGTAAATAAAAGGCAGTATATACACACAACGGAATACTACTCAGCTTTAAAAGGAAGTGAATCCTGTCTCATGCTACAGTGTGGGTGAACCTTGAGGACATTATGCTAAGTGAAATATGCCAGTCACAAAAAGACAAAGAATGTACAACCTCACTTAAACAAGGTATCCAGAGGAATCAAACCCATGGAGACAGAAAGTAGAACGGTGGTTGCCATGGGCTGGGGGAGTGGGGGAGAGCTGTCGTTTAAGGGGTACAGAGTTTCAGATTTGCAAGATACAGTCTGTGGATGGAGGGTGGGGATGGTTGCACAACAGTGCAAATGTACTTAATACTCCTGAGCTGTGTACTTAAAAATGGAAAAAAATGATAAGTCTGTATTGTATCACATTTAAAAATATTAAAAAGAAAAAAAAAACAAGTATACCAATTATTCAAAAAAGGAAGGGGGGGAATTAAAACCACCTTGCGTCCGGTAGGAGGTGCACAATATTCCCGTGTGTCTGGGTTTTTTGTGTTTGTTTTAATTTAGAATTAACTCAGTTACGTCAATACCATGTACATGCAATCTAAACAAAGTTAATTGGTTCGGGAGCTAGATTTTCTTTCTACTTTTCCATTCTTCTCAGTAAATAACTAGATGTGTGATCCCAAGCAAGCCACTTAACCTCTCTGGAGCTCCATTTCTTTATGTAAACTAGGAGGGAACAAGACATGAGGGCATCCAATTTTCCTCCCAGCCATAAAACCCTGATTCTATAACAAATTACCCGATTTCATTTCCTTCCCACCACCCAACCAGCTCACCACCACCCCAAAATATAATTTGACTTACTTTTCTTCCTTTCAATATTTCAAATTTTCCTCAAGCAAACTGTCTCATTAAGTGGAAGTATTTTTCTACATTGCGATGGGTGCATTCTCCTATTCTTCTTTCGGCCTAAGACCCATTCCTTTCATTAATACAACCATATGCTTTGTTTCAATTTAAATGATAAAAGAAAAAAACCAAATTATCTCCTTGCTTCTATTCCTCTTCCTCAAAATTCACCAAATGTTTCATTACCCTGGAGACTTCCTTTGAGAAAAAACAAGGAGTGTGATAAGATGAGATGTTTTCTAAGTTCTTTTGTAACTTGAAAGGAAATAAATTGTACTAAGAAAAAGCCTTTCACTATGGTCTGTTTTAAACATCTTGCAACAGAAAAAAAAAAAGCAACTTTTAAGATGAAGAAAAATATAGTCTGTTCCATAAATAATGTGATCTACAAGGCAACAGACCATAGGGGTAGGAGAACAGCGTTTCAGCTTCCTACTTTCTTACTTCTTCCCTTAAAATTAAAAGCAAAGCAAAAACAAAAACAAACAAAACCAAAAAACAAATGGCGGCCATAACCAGTGTTGGGATTCAGCTGCTCTGCTTAAGTATAGCCATGTCTTGTTCATGGCGTTCATGGCCGGCCCCTGTTCCGACCGATTGAGCCACCGGTTCTGACTGATCCATGGCTGTTCTGATTGATTGGTACCCATGCCAGAAGGTTGTTAAATATTTCACTTTTGCCCCCGCCCGTAACTCAGCAATAGAAATACGGTGGTTGCTGACTTGTTTATTTGGAATAAGTAACAGAGTGATACGTGATGAGTCAAGGAAATGAGGAAGGGAAATGGAAGGGAGGCATGAGGAGAATTATTGCTGGCACACTTTGCGATTTCACACCTATCACATACACATTCTATGAAATTCGATTTTGAAATTAACATGCTTTGTAAGCTACTATGCACAGGACTCTATTCCCTAGACAAATAAACTGAATTAAATAATACCTTGTTCTCATTCTGTTTACACTACAGTTTATTGTATTTGAACTAGCACAGCCTGGCTGTCAAAAAACCTAAACAGTAGAGTGTTCGGGATACCATAAACCTCCCCTCTGTCAGTGAATTGTTTGTCCCTGATATTTAAATAGCATTTTCCAGGGCATCAGTGAACGGTTTGGTTTCTGGGAAGGAATCATTTATTACCTGGAAATCCAAGTTTATTCTCCTCCCACAGATGATTATTTTGTATTTAAGTTCATCAAAAGATTTGACCAACGTTACCTTCATTTTGTTTAAAAGATTGCTCATGATTAGGTAAAACATCAACTTAGACACATCAGTTAATATGTAAGAAGAGTCCTCTGTGGCCAGAGGGGAGGTAGGGGGTGGATGGGGGAAAGAGATAAGGGGGTTAAAAGGCACAAACCTCCAGTTATAAAATAAATAAGTCACAGAGATCAAAAGGATAGGGAGTATAGCCAATGATATTATAAAAATAACGTTGTATGGGGGTGCCAGGTGGCACAGTCGGTTAAGTGGCCCGACTTCAGATCAGGTCATGATCTCACAGTTCATGAGTTCGAGCCCCAAATGGGCTCTGCACTGCAGAACATGCTTGGGATTCCCTCTCTCCTCTTTCTGCCCCTCCCCTACTTGCACATGCATTCTCTCTTTCTCTCTCTCTCTTTCCCAAAATAAATAAATACACTTCAAACAAAATTTAAAAATAACATTGTATGGTGACAGATGATGACCACACTTATGATGAGCACTGAGTAATGTATAGAATTGTCAAACTGCTATTTTGTACACCTGAAACTAACATAACCTTGTATGTCAATTACATTTCAATAATAAAAAAAGAAAAAAAATTCCTCTGTAACTTCTGTAAATCCTGTAAGTCCTCTGTAAGCTTCGATGGACTTCCTCAACTTCCAATTAGAAAAATTTATCATTATTTCTTAATTCACACACTACCTTATTCCCAAATAGATTTTTTAAAGACTACAAAAATACAGTAAGTGAGTAATGAGAACAAGGCCAAATGTAAAGCCATCCCCCACTTCCCCAAGAGAAAAAAAAATGTATCTAATAAAACCCCAAATATTTGTTAGAAATAAGATAGAAGTGCAAAGACGGGAACACAATCAGTTACATAGTTCACTTTGTCTGCTTGATAAAAATCCTGGTTGGAAGAAGCCCTCTTCTTGGAGCTCAGGCTAGAGAGAAATTCTTTGGGGGCATCTTTTAAACGATAGCGGTGTGTGAATGAACCACATTCTCAAACAACACCCTCATGAAAGACTTGGACTTCTCAGACTATGACAGAGTAGCTTTCATCAGACCAACCTTCCTACTAAGAACTTTTATAAAACGGATAAAATGCAAAAATGTCTCTTATTGGTATCAAAAGCAATTGGAACAGCCACAACAGGATCTTGGACAAGACAGGTATAAGGAAGGAAGCCAATATTTTGCCACGTTCCCCCTAAGATATTTGCTGATTTCTAAATTTCTCAGGACGAGAAGCCAAGCATACTGCAGTATTGAAATCAGGCCAAATGTAGGTAAGCTTGGGCCAGCACAAATCTCCAAGGCCAACATCATCTCAGTGTGACCGACGACCTGTGAACTAAAGACACAGATTATCTGCCCCCAACCTCTCAGCAGACAATAGTAGTGCCAAGGTACCATAACTGCAATAGACACTGACGTTCGAAAGTGACGGTCAGAGGGACGGGGTGGGAGACATAAGGGGACAAGAGTACACAGCAGCCACTGGTCCAAAGCAATTCTGAAATCCATTTGGGCATATGTTGCCAGTTCCTCGATTAGGGCTCAGTTGTAGGAGTTGTTTTCCTAGGCTCCTGGTTCTACCAGTCTTGTCTCCTCCTTCTTGGGTATTAATTCAAAATTTCCTTTTCCACAAGAAATGGCCTGTACTTGCAGCTAAGTAGCTATCTCAGCCTGCTTCCCGCCCGTATAAGGTTAGAAACCCAGAGGTTCTTTATATCTTGAACTACCTCCATCCCTTTTAGTCCAAGATCATGATGCTCTATCAATATAATTCTCTCAAAGATCACTGGGAGCCCTACAAAGAGCAGTGGGATCCACTCCACTAAACAAAAGGCCCACTCACAGGTCTTTTGGAGAGAGACCCCCGTCTGTATTGTGCTGAAAGTCAGGGTGCTGAGGACCAACACCCTTAAGATTCTCAGGAAATTTGTGTCCCGTTCTAACAGTCTGTAACACACATTTTCTGAAATCTTAATAATCTTACAGCTGCACCCTTGAGATAATCTTTATCCCGAGATCAGGTCCTATATTAAGAGCTTTTGCAAAATGAGGAGGCAGGGAATAAGATACAGCTTTATTTTTACACTCAGTAATCCCTGGATCCTTTATATTTTCTCCAGTTTCTCCTTGAAACCAGAAAAGTTTCTCCTTAGCATCACTCTCTTTGTCTTTCTCTTGTATAAAACCTCATCATACATGGCTAAAAATAACCAATTAGCACTTTCAACATTCTTCCTGGAAATCTCCTTACACGGGTTCATGATTTCATTAAGTACATTTTCTGTTGTCCATGTTACCTCAGGCAACGGTTTCCTATATTTTCTGCCTCATTACATGGGTTGCCTTTCCTTCAGCCTCTTGTAATAGCCTCCTCACTGTCATTTCCAATGCATCACAGTTCCCATGAGGGTCCTCTAGTGTCTTCCTGCATCCTGGTCCCAAAGCTAATGCTGCACACTTTAAGGTTTTATTTCAACCACATGCTACATCTAAGTGTTACCTTCTTTTGCACTTATCTATGTCTTAAAATAATTTATTCTCAGCTCTCATAATTCTGTGGATTGACCAGCTGAAGCTATACAATTCTTGCTTGAGGTCTCTCACACACTTGCAGTCAGATGGTGGTAGGGCTGCAGTCATCTGAAAGCTTGACTGAGTCAGATTTCCAAGGGCTTATTCACTCTTATATCTGGCATCCCAAATGTTCTTTCTCTTTCTCTCATTCTCTCTCTGTCTTTCCAATGGAAATTTATCTTCCAGGATCTTTCAGGGCCCTCCACGTGGCTCAACTGTTTATGGCCTGGTGGTCTCTACATAGTTGTACTTCCTGACAGCAAGATTCTCACAGGGAGCATCCCAAAAGCGAGTGTTCCAAGACGTCAAGTGACCAGCAAGACTTATGACTCAGCTTCAGAAGTCAAATAGTGTCAAAGATGATGTATCTATCAGTCAGGAGTGAGTCACAGGGCGATCCTCGATTAAAGGGGAGGGACTAATAAAAGGGCAAAAATACTGGAGGCACAATTCATTGGAGGCACATCTTTGGAGATGAACTCATATAGTAAAACCATTGAAAAACAAAGAGAAAACTGAGAAAAGCAGTCAAATAAAATATGACATATTACCTTCAAAGGGCCAACAATACAACTGATGCCGACTTTTCAAAAATAAAATGATGGCATCCAGAAGATAATAGAATTGCATTTGTAAGTGCTGTGAGAAAATAGCTGCCAACCTGAAGTTATATATCTAACAAAAATGTCTTACAAAAATGAAAAATGTAAAGAGATATATTTTACAATAGCATCAAAGAACATCAGATTCCTAGAATTAAATCTAAAGAAATATGTGCAAGACTTCTCCACTGAATAAGAGACATTTTTTAAAGACTTATAGATTCAGAGCAATCAAACTCAAAATTCAAGCCAATACTTGATAAAATTCACTGATTCTTCTTATGGAAATGAAAAGAGCCAAAAATAAACAGAGTGATTTAGAGAACACAGCTGGGGTCTTATTCGACTGTATGTCAACTCCTATTATAAGTTCAGGGTGGTGATGATGCAAGAGTAGACAAACTGACCTATGGAACTTGAGAGAGACATCAGAAACAGACCCACGTATATATGGTCACTTGATTAATAACAGTTGCAAAACTGTAAATTCAGCAGGAAAGAATTTATTTGTTCAATAAATGCTGCTGGATCCATTAGATGCCCATATGGGCGGGGGTGGGGGGTGGGAATGTGACTTGAGTCCTGTTGTTGACTGAATTGCTTTCCTGCAAATTCATATATTGAAGCCCTAACCCTCAATGTGATTGTATTTGGAAATAGGGCCTTTAAGGAGGTAATTAAGGTTAAATGAGGTGATAAATGTGGGTGCCTAATCCAATGGGACTAGTGTCCTTAGAAGAAGAGGAGGAGACACCAGGAATGCTCGTGCACAGAGGAAAGGCCATGTGAAGACACGGTGAGAAGGCAACCATCTGAAAGCCAAGGAGAGAGACCTCAGGAGAAACAATTCTGCTTAGACCTTGATTTTGGACTTCCAGCCTCCAGAACTGTGAGAGAATAAATTTCGGTTGTTTAAGCCGCCCAGTCTGTGGCATTTGTAATGGCAGCACTGGCAGACTAATATGGATTTGGATACTGTGTAGGGGGGAGCTACCCAAATGTATGGAAGTAGCTTTGGAACTGGGTGCTGTGTAAAGGCTGGAAAAGTTTTGAGGCACAAGTTAGGAAAAGCCTGGAGACTGTCGGTGGGAATGTGGACATTCAAGGTAGGTCTGGTGAGGTCCCAGAGAGAAATCAGGAACATGTTCCTGGGCAATGGAGAAAAGGTGATCCTTGTTATAAAGTGGCAAAGACTTTGGTTGGATTGTGTTCTAGTGTTTTACATAAAGTAGAACCTGAGGGGATGAAGTTGGGTATTTAGCTGAGGAGCTTTCTAAGCAGAGTACCAAAGGTGTGGCCTGGTTTCTCCTTACTGCTTATAGTAAAGTGTGATAGGAGAGAGGTAAATTAAAGTAAATGTAAGGAATTGGTAATTAAATGGAGTCAGAAATGGAAGATCTGGAAAATTCTCAGACTATCCATATTTGAAAAAATGAGAAAGCACAAGCTGAAGAGCCCACCAAAGGCGTGGCTGGACAATCACCGTATCAAGAGATGATCTGCATATCTAAGCAGCCACTTCAGTGGAAGCCAGGACCAGAGATGGGATTATACCAGGAGAGACACTGCCAGCTTGGACTAAAAGGGACAGATTCCAAGCAAAATGAAGGAAGGCTTTCAGCCTCCTAGGATTTTACAGGAGGGGACAATAGAGCTATGTGACTGTAAACATGCATTGTCCTTCAAGGCAAGGGATGAATGGTCCCAAGGGTGATTCAGAGATGGGCAGACCTGTCACCACAGGCTCAGAGGGCACCAGGCCTAGAGGGCAAGGCTGTCTTCTCCTTGGCTTTGGAGGGCCAGGTTGCTGCCACCTCGTGCCTCAGGGAGAAGGCTGTTACCCAGAGCCTTGGTGGGCTGTGGAGGGGATGCTGCTGACCCAGGGGACCCAGAAGGATTGTTGTGGAGCCTTAAGGTCTAATGGAATTTGCCTTAGTAGGTTTTGGACTTATTTGGGATTCATTATCTCTTTCTTTTTATCCATTTTTTTCCATTTAGAATGGAAATGTGCCTATCTAATGCCTATTGACTATTTTTTTTAAGTTTATTTATGTTGAGACAGAAAGAGAGAGAGAGAGTGGGGGAAGGGCAGAGAGAGAGGGAAAGAGAATACCAAGCAGGCTCTGCACAGTCATCACAGAGTTCAAGCCCATGAACAGTGAGATCATGACCTCAGCCGAAGTCAAGAGCTGGACACGTAACTGGCTGAGCCACACAGGTGCCCCCCACCATTTATTTTAGAAGCACCTAACTTGCCTGGTGTCACAGGTCCACAGCTGCAAAGGAATTTTGCCTCAGGATGAATCCCATCTTAAGACTCACCCACACCTGATGTAGATGATGTTTAGATGACACCTAGGACTTAGAGTGGATGCTGTGATGGATAAAGACTTTTGGAGCTGTTGGGATAGAGTAAAGATATTCTGCATGTGAGATGGACATGAATTTTGTGTTAAAATATTCATAGCTGCGCTATATGTAATCCACCAAAATTGGCAACTATCCAAATGCCCATCAACAGTAAAAGAGATAAAGAACATTGGTGTATCCATACAACGCAATACTATACAGGATAGCATCCATTCTCCATAACTACACATGGCAACAGGCATGAACGTCAAAATCGTGGCTGAGTAAAAGAAGTGAATCACAAAACAGCACGTAACACATGATCCCATAGACAGAAAATGCAGAAACAGTCAAACGTAATTTATGATGTTAGGAATCAGGAAAGCGGACACCCTTGGGTGGGAATAGCTGTGGAGAGGAGCAATGAAGGGCTCCTGGAAGGCCAGTCACATTCTCTTTCTCGAGCTGGGCCCTGGTTACACAGGTATATCCCATTTGTGAAAAATCATGGCACTGTATTCTTTTTTTTTTTTTAACGTTTATTTATTTTTGAGACAGAGAGAGACAGAGCATGAACGGGGGAGGGTCAGAGAGAGGGAGACACAGAATCCAAAACAGGCTCCAGGCTCTGAGCTGTCAGCACAGAGTCCGACGTGGGGCTCGAACTCACGGACCACGAGATCATGACCCCAGCCAAAGTCGGCCGCCTAACCGACTGAGCCACCCAGGCGCCCCATGGCACTGTATTCTTATTATGTGTGCACTTTCCCGTAAGTATGTAATGCTTTGGTAAGGTTCTTTTTAATGAAAAAGAAAAAAAGATGTTTTCAGATCAATTAAATACAGAGAATTCATAACCAGCAGATGCAGAGTAAAGACTGTGAACTCTTCAGGAAGAAGAGAATGATCCCAGATGAAAGCATGGAAGTAAAAGAAAGTTTGAAGAATACCAGAGGATAAATAAGAATGTCAAACTAGGGGCACCTGGGTGGCGCAGGTGGTTGAGCATCCAACTCTTGATTTCGGTTCAGGTCATGATCCCAGTGTTGTAGGATCGAGCCCTGCATCAGGCTTGAGCTGGGTGTGGAGCCTGCTTAAGATTCTCTCTCTCTCTCTCTCTCTCTCTCTCTCTCTCTCTCTTGCTCTCTCTCGCTCTCTCTCGCTCTCTCGCTCTCTCTCTGCCTCTGCCTCTGCCTCTCTCTCCCACTCACAAGTGGTCTCTCTCTCTCTCTCTCTCAAATTAAAAAAAATGAATGTCAAACTAAATAACTATTGACTACATAAAACAATAAGAATATTATCTAAGGAAGTGTAAAATATATGTAGACTTAAAATATATGACAATAGCACAAGAGGTAACAAGGCAAACTGTTCTCCATTCTTACATTTTCCAGGAAATGATAACAAGTATTCATTCAAAATAGATTCTGGTAAGTCTAGTGCATATATTGAAATCCCCGAGGCAAACACTAAAAGAACAGTAAAATAATTTATAACCAAAGGCAAATAAATAAAAAGAGGAAAATGGTATAGTAATAAATTAAAAACTTGATTAGTTCAAAAGAAGGCATGAAAGAGGAAAAATTAATGAAGGAAATCAATAGTAAAATAGTAGGACGTAAGCACACAAAATAGCAATTTCATCAATATACATGAGCTAAAAAATCTAAAACTAAAATTTTCAGACTAGATTTTTAGAAATCTATGCTGCTTATGACAGACGTACTTTTAATACATGAACACAAAAATAGTGAAATAAGAAAAGGAAAGCAGTTATGCCAGGCACATACTCACTGAAAGAAATCTGTGGGCTACACTAACATCAGACAAAGTAGACTTTTTAAGAAATAGCAGAATACTACTGTACTGCACACTTAACAATGGTTATAATGGTAGGAGCACCTGGGGGGCTCCGTCAGTTAAGTGTCCGACTTCGGCTCAGGTCATGATCTCATGGTTTGTGGGTTCAAGCCCCGCATCGGGCTCTGCGCTGACAGCTTAGAGCCTAGAGCCTGCTTCGGATTCTGTGTCTCCCTCTCTCTGCCCCTCCCCGACTCACACTCTGTGCCTCTCTCCAAAATAAATAAACGTTTAAAAAAAATTTCTTTTTGATGGTTACGATGGTAAATTTTGTGTTATGGGTTTTTTTCCCACAGTTCAAATTTGTAACAATTAAAAAAAGAGAGAAAGCAGCATTGCTAGAGATAAATCAGGATTTTATGATAAATGCATCAATCCACAAGGAAAATAAAGTAAACCTAAATTTGCATTTATATAGCATAGCCTCAAAATATATAATGCAAAAACTGAAAGAATTAACAGGGGAAATAGACAAAAGGACCCTTTTGGTAACAGATAAACAGAACTGAATTTCATAACTCTTGTCTCTCATAATGTTCTCCCCATGCGGCCTCTGGACCCAAAGCAGGGTAATTAATTTCAGGTATGCAGATCAATAGTGGCTTGGCTTGGCCTACAGATACCTTTTAGGGTATCTAGAAGAATGCACAGTGTGCACATGCATCAGATAACCAAAATCCTCTAAAAGGAGAAAAGTAAATATTAAAATGAATCACATCCAGCTTGCCAGGTAGAGCACAGACATACAAGCTTTCTTTTTTTTTATTGCTGGGTGTTTGGGGGTTTTTCATACCTGACCATTTGCAACACAACTAGCCACGATTCCAGAAGAGACCCTTAGGCACGGGGGGCATACTGCATTTAGTAATATTTATGTGAAAAACTGTGTTTAGTGGCTCAGAGTTTATGTGTAACTGTGTTCGGTGATACATGTGTGAAACACTTTGTTTAATGGTGCATGGTACATTTGCTACTGTGTTTATTGATATATGTCTGAAACACTACCAGATCCAAAAAGTGTGACTATCGGCTTTTTCAAAAAGGCAGAAAGGTGCAATGAAAAATATTTGAGCTTTCAAACCGAACATACATGGATTACAATCCCAATTTGACAATTTTATAACTTGTATCCTGGGGCAAATCTCTAAACTTCACTGAGTATGTTTCCTGTTCTAAAATGGATCTCCTTTCAGATGTTTTGGAGCATCAGAGAAAAGGACCAGAAAGCATCGAGCCTGAGCCTGCTGCACATACTGGCAGTCACCAAAGTCACCTCTGCTTGTGGAAGACCTCAAGGTTTCCAAGTCAAGTTCGTCCCACCCAAATTCGAGCACATCTGATCAATTCCTAATGCAAACTCTGCAGGCCTTCAGAACAAGGTCTTCTCCACAGAAACAAACTTATGCCTAAGCTTTTACAACACCAACAATGGGCTTCAAACGTACTGATATTCAGAAAGTGGCTTAACCATAGAAGATGTCATTTAAATTTTCCTTTATCCTTTGCTGAAGAAGCGGTAAAGCTTGACTGTTCCTTTTACCCAGAATTAAAAGAAAAGAAGGGTGATCTTAGCATTCTGCACGCTCATATTGCTTTTTTAAGATGTTTTATTTATTTGAGAGAGAGAGAGAGAGAGAGAGAGAGAGAGAGAGAGAACAAGCAGGGAAAAGCAGGACAGAGGATCCAAAGCGGGTTCTGCACTGACAGCAGAAAGCTCGATGCAGGGCTCAAACTCACAAACCGTGAGATCGTGACCTAAGCCAAAGTTGGACCTTAACGGACTGAGCCACCCAGGCACCCTTCATACTGCTTTTAAGATAAAATATAGATATAATAGTGTGCAAATTCTCTTTAAGTGAAATTTTAATTTATGTACCCCTTTTCTCTGACAAATCCTCTCATTATGTAACGAGCATTTCCTAAAAATCAGCTGGTATAAAACAAGATGCTCCGTAAGGCCCTGGATACGGGGCGGAAGGGAAGAGTTGCTGTGCTGTTGTTTTAGATTCGTTGCATAAAACCCAAGCTTTTGCTATTTCACCAGGTCTTAAATATAAAAAGAAAAAGGAGAGGGAAGTATGAGTAAAATACGATCATAGTATATATTTTCCATTTCCCAAATCACCTAGCCCAGGACCCTACAAAACTAAGAGTGAGAAATCACCTCAACCATAAGGGACAACCATCCCCACTCTCAGTGACAGTGGAAAATCCATCATCTTTCCAGGCTGCTGTGCACTCGGGTGTTTCAGAGAGAGCTCACCAAGCAAAGAGCAGATGCTACAGAAGAGATCACTTCTGGCAGACAACTGGGCCCCAACTGTCCCCAGGCTCAGCTGTCTCCTTCCCCTCAGGGCAGAGCAGATGCTTAGCAAGAAGGAAACCTCTGTGAAGTGGATTTCCAAGTTCAATTTGATGTGGACAAGCTTCAGGCCTGGTCAAACATGCGTTTTATGACCTTTTTCTCATAAAGTAATCTAAGTAACTAAAATTACTAACCCTCGGTCTATGAAACATTTTTTCATTAAAATTTCTTCCTTGGTTTGCTTTAGAAAGCACAGGTTCTAGCTAAGGTAACCGTTTAAAACAACAACAAAAACTCGTGGCACAAAACTGGGTTCTTTCCATTTTCAATGGTTAAATGTAGTCTATAAATGTGACTCTTTTAGTTGATAATCTTGAAGCTTTTTTGTGTGTGTGTGAGAGAGAGAGATGAGAGAGAGAGCATGAGCAGGGAAGGGGGGAGAGAGAGAGGAAGAGAGAGAGAATCCCAAGGAGACTCCATGCTATCAGTGGGGAGCCCATTGTGGGGCTCGAATTCACAAACTGAACCATGAGATGATGACCTGAGCTGAAATCAAGAGTCGGACGCTTAAGCGACTGAGCCACCCAGGTGCCCCTATTTGAAGCTTCTTTAAAATACAAACTTGGATATCTAGTTCATTTATCTTCCAAGTTTTATTTTGGTCGTTTTGAGGGAATGTGGGCAACTGGCTGCATAGTATTATCATTATGACAGTGTGGGATCCCAGAAAACAAAAAATAGTAGCCTTATGGGAAGAAGTCATATGAGGAGCAGAAAGGTAATACTTACATCTACTCCCTGTTCCAGTTTACTCCTAGTCTCCAGAAAAAAAAATTACATATATATATATATATATATACATACATATATATATATATATATATATATATACATACATATGTGTGTGTTTCCAATGTATATATACTGGAAACTATATATATGTATAATATATGTATATACACTGGAAACTACAGCTCCAAACTTTGTACTTGTTGCTTGATTTTTTTGACCACTTGTCTACAACACTGGTTTGGTCAAATCACAAAAGAAGTCAAACTTATATTTGACTTTCCTCACTCTCTTCTCATTGTTCCAACACCAGAAGAGTGTTAATGAGGAGAAACAAGTGGAAGCATTCACACGGCAAAGAAAGAGGGCTGGGGGAGAGGAAGAGATTCACATAATCCAGAAAACTGAAATACGTCCCACAATGAATGAATGAATGAATGAATGAATGAAAATTATAGATACATTGAGTTAGGTGAAGACTGGGGCACTAAGATATAAATACAGAGATAGAGATAGAGATGATAGATAAAGATAGAGATAGATAAAGGTAAAAAAGAAGGCCACACTATCATTGGAGACATTGTAAAGCTGCTCAGGTATATAATACACTCTCTTAACATAAGTTATTGTGCATTAAGCATTTTCAAAACAGATTTTCATGGTTTCTTCATCTATAGAAGGTTTTGTTACTTTCAAGGAACAGTATAAAAATAAGTCAGATGGCATTATCATAACCAGAGAGAGAAGGACAAAGGAATGCTAACTACCTTAGGTGCTTTATATTTTTAAAAGAGGTTTCTTTTACATTAGAAATCTAGTTGCTTGTGGATTAGAGAAGGGCAGAAGAGGTTACAAAAGGGTTAAAGTCACCTCGGAGAATCATTGAATTACAAGCATAACCCATGACCAGGCCACTAACTGTTTTCTAGTGTTTTATGTAAAACTCAAAATTGAATTTGCCAACAGACATGGAAAATTAAATTCCCCTGAGAAAGTTGCAAGAGCCTACATTTTGCTACAGGAGAAATAGAACATTAATGGAAGTTGCACAATATCTGTCTTTTTTAATCAAAATCTCAACAGGCCCCTGAACAGTAGCATGCCTCAAAGGAAGCACCACTGAGAGAGGAAGAAAAGCTCCCCTCCGTGCAAGACCCGCCATGTCTATTAGGAACATGCATGATGGATGAGGGGCGCTCAGCCAGAGAACAGATCACATCTTTGAGTGGCTGAACATGCATTTAGATTGTTCATATGCTCCTGGTGATTTGAGCAAAGGAACTACCAAATGGTTTTTTAAGTACTTTGATTTCTAGACCTGTAGACCCAATAAAAGAAGAACTAACAGGCTAAAAGAAAGGCAGTAAGGCAAGGCGTAACATGCACCAAACCCAGAAGAGGTGTTCTGGCACTGAAGGTTGGCCACAAACCATTCTGTGACTTGCATAAGTTAACCTTGATTTTCTTACATGTAGAAGAAAGATAATAATGCTACCTGCCTCGTAGGATTGCAGTGCCACTATACACATGAAGGGCTAGACTGACATTGGTTTTTAGTACACCATCATTCCTGATGCCAACATTTAATTAGGAAATGCTCTGGTGTGTCCAGTACAGGAATCAGGGTGGCATATTGCCCAGGGAGGGACCAGAAGGCTGTCCTCTCAGAGGCTTCAGAGAATTTTGTCCACTGTCTTTGTCAATTTATTATAATACAGGGGCCAGCCCTCAGTTAGGTCGACTCAGATCTCTGATTTTTCAGCACCATGAAAATAAACCTTTTCCTGAATAGCAAAATCACTTCAACCAACCTCATGGTACTGCTATGTAAAACCAAAATCCCTTTCTTCAGCAAATGGTGTTGGGGAAACTGGACAGCCACATGGAAAAGAATGAAACTGGACCACTCTCTTTCACCATACACAAAACTTAAACTCAAAATGGGTTAAAGACCTAAATGTAAAACCTGAAATCATAAAAATCCTTGAAGAGAGCACAGGTAGTAATCTCTCTCTCTCTCTCTCTCTCTCTCTCTCTGACACTGGCCATAGCGACATTTTTCTAGATATGTCTCTTGAGATAAGGGAAATAAAAGCAAAAATAAACTCTTGGTACTACATCAAAATAAAGTTTCTGCAGTGAAGGAAATAATAAATGAAACTAAAAGGCAACACAATGAACGGGAGAAGATATTTGCAAATGATACACAATAAAGAGTACCCAAAATATATAAAGAACCGATACAACTCAACACCAAAATCAAATAATCCAGCTAAATAATGGGCAGAAGATATGAACAGACATTTCTCCAAAGAAGACAAACAGATGACCATAGACCCAGAAAAAGATGCTCAACATCACTCATCATCAGGGAAATGCAAACCAAAACCACAATGATAGGGCGAACTGGGAGGTTCAGTCGGTTAAGCATCCAACTCTTGATTTCGGCACAGATCATAATCTTGTGGTTCATAGATTTAGCCCCAAGTCAGGCTCTGCACTGACAGTAGAGAGCCTGCTTGGGATTCTCTCTCTCCCTTTCTCTCTGCTTCTCCCCCACTTGCACTCTCTCTGTCTCTTGCTCTCTCAAAATAAATAAATAAACATTTAAAAAACCACAATGAGATATCACCTCTCACCTGTCAGACGGCTGAAATAAAAAATATGAGAAACAGCAAGTGTTGGCTAGGATGTAGAGAGAAAAGAACCCACATGCACTGTTGGTGGGAATGCAAACTGGTGCATCCGCTGTGGAAAACAGCATGGAGGTTTCTCAAAAAATTAACAACAGAGCTACCATACGATCCAATAATTCCACTGCTGTGTATTTACCCCCAAAATATGAAGACACTAATTCAAAAAGGTATAGGCACACCCCTATGTGGATTGCCTCATTACTTTCTGCAATAATTATTTGTGGAAGCCCCCCAAGTTCCCGTCAATAGATGAATGGATAAAGAAGATGTGAGATATATAGATATATATACATACACACAATGGAATATTATTCAGTCATAAAAAGAATAAAATCTTGCCATTTGCAACTACATGGATAGAGCTAGAGAGTATAATGCTAAGCAAAATAAGTCAGCCAGAGAAAGACAAATACCATATGATCTCTCACATGTATGTAGAATATAGAATATGTAGAATTAAAGAAACAAAATGAACGAGCAGAGCAAAAAAACAGAGAGAGAGACAAACCAAGAAACAGACCCTTAACTATAGAGAACAAACTGATGGTGACCACAGGAAGGATGGGTGGGAGGTGTGGGGGAAATCGGAGATGGGGATTAAGGAGTGTACTTATCTGGGTGCCTGGGTGGCTCAGATTGAGCATTTGACTCTTGATTTCAGCTCAGGTCATGATCTTTAAGTTCCATGAATTCGAGCCCTGCAATGGGCTCTACACTGACAGTAAGGAACCTGCTTGAGATTCTCTTTCTCTCCCTCTCTCTCTGGCTCTTGCTCTCACACCAAATAAATAAATAAATAAATAAACTTCAAAATAAAAATAAAGAGTATACTTATCATGCTTTAAAAAAATCCCAATTTGAGTCATTTCCAAAGAAAATTCTAATTTGCACAGGAACAGAATGCATGCTTCTATTATGTGCAGCCTATTTTCTCCCCGGAAATAAGACCTATATGCACAACCAAGTCATAGGCAGATAGAGGAAGGTTGCCTGTAGACAAGGACTCAGGTGAGTAGGTATTTGGCATATTTTAGGAGCCCATCTCTCTAAGGGCCCTCCAGTGTATTCTGGCCCCAGGGCTATCTGAGAGGTAAGCCTGGCTCCTGACATCGGGCTTGGCTTTATAGTCTATGTGGATGTTCCTTCTCCATTTTAGGGAGTCAGAGCACAGACACTGGTACAGGGAGTGCAAGTAGGAAGGTGGCAAGAGACAGAACTGAAAAGTGAGCATGCATTAGAGCCCATGCCTTTTATTAAAAACATCTACCAAAATATCTATGAATGTGAATGCCTTCTGGTCCTTAAGTGGGAGATGCTCTATTGGTTTTTCTGGCTGCAGGTTGGAAGGAAAAATACTTTTCAGGTTGTGTCCTTTCTGGAAGACTCTCTCCCATTATTTAGAAATGCCTCACTGTCAGTCATCTCCCCAGCTACAGTGACCTGAGCTAGAAGCTGATCATTTACCATTTGATTACTTCATGCCTCCTGTGGGGTATTACAACAGCAGCATGGGCTCATGGTAACATACCGGGAGCAGGGCAGGGGGTCTACAGGCACGATTAAATGGCATATTAGCATTCAGCAAAGCAGGTAAAAGTGGGATACCAAGTTTTTGTGGGTTTTCCCAAGGATTCTTGAAGTAAACAACCAGTGCGTTTATTATTACTGGGCTCCCAGTAATAGTTAAATTCCATTTAAATACCCCCACGTGACTCTCAAGCTCATACTGGCTTGAAATACAGCCATATGACAAAATGGCTGACTGATCAAACTTTACAAGAACTACTGTAAAAAAATGTTTCTACAGAATGGTTCTCTTTTCTAAATCAGAGGTTCATACCACGGTCAAAAAAAAAAAACCTGTAATCCCCAGGGGACTTTACTTTAATTATTATTGTTTGCCTATTTGAAAAGTTAGTTTAAAAAACAATGGCCAACCAAAAGAAATGGAAAAAAAAATACTAATCACACCAAACAAAAAGAAAAAAAAGACAAACATTTAGGAATACTTGGAATAACAAACTACTTAAACTTTAAACAAGGAAACGGAAAATGAGAAATGTCTCTGATGATAATAAGAATATTTAGTAAGTGATTTCTATGTACAAGCATTGCTCTAAGCATTCTACATGGACTATCTCATTTAGCTTTCACAAAATCCCTATGAAGTAGATGCTAATATCCCACCACACGTGAGGAAACCGAAAACAAAGAGTTTATGGTATGTCCTTTGAAAAAGAAGACATGATTTTCACTGTTACCTCAGGCCATGTTTTAAATGAACAGTTGTATTCAAGCACAGTGTACGATTACACATTCCGTGTTACTCCAGGTCGGAAGACATCACAACTTGTCAAATTGTGTACAAATCCTGTGTGACCAAGGCAGCATGGATTACTCTTTCAGAAAACCAGTGCCGTGGAAGCCTGTTCTATAATACAGTCAAGTCATTCCCTTAAAATGTGATGCCATGCTGTCAAGAGTTCAAGAAAGCTTGAGAAAATTCAGTTAGCCCGTAAAGTCAGTTTTAGCCCAATCTCCCAACACCCTGTTACAAAAGGGCTCCTCTGTACAACATCCAACAATAAGGATCAATGGGCATTAAATTAAGATGAGTAAGAGTCTGAAAGAGGGTGAGAGAGCAGGCAGCTGGCTGAGGTTTTTCCTTCGACCAAGACTGAATATTTCATCTTCCTCACGCAAGTGAAACGGCTGGCCCACACCTAATTAAACTGCACAAGCGATTGTGCTGTGCTACCTGTAAAGAATGACAGACAGATGGCCTCACCAGTAGTAAGCCACAGAAATCAATAGCTGACATTTACTCGATGAAATACAAATTGAGATTAGCTAGCTTCACTTTTTATTCAGAAAATTCATGTCTGTAATCAATGCCTGTGCATGGGTAGACTATGGAAATTGGTTTTAAATTGATTTGTTTCTTCCTTAGCTAATTACGGTGTACAAGCAAATGAACAATCAATTGCTAACTCTGCCTCTACTGTATACATTTCAATGAGCAAAACAAGTCTGTCAAAGATGGATATTATTATGGTCTTTTCAAAGAGAAGCTACTAAGCATTCCACATACACTGTAATACATCAGCTATTTAATGATAATTTAAAAGACTGTCTTATTTGTTGAACAAATATAAAACTTCCCCTGCTGTTATTAGTAAAGCTTATAGAAAGTTCTCAATTGATCAAGCACCTGCTTAGAAAAACAGAGCTTATCAGAGTATCTAGCACATAGAGAGTTCTCAGTCAATATTAGCTGTTAATGAGGTAGTGGGTGTTGCACAATGGAGAACAGTGGACTCAGAAAACCTGAGGTTTAAATCCTAAATCCATCACCCTTTGACGCAACAATTCTATTTCTGGTTAGAAGGCCTTATTTCTGTTGAAATAAGGGTTTCTGTCTACCCCCAAAAAACGTGTAATTTAATTCACTATTCACAAAAGCTAAAAACTTGGAATCACCCTAATGTTCATCAATGGTAGAATGGATAACTAAATTGTGGCAAGTTCACAAATGAAATACCACACGGCAGCGAGAAAGAACGAACTCCTAGAACACACAGCACGGATGTGTGTACGAAAGCTCATGGACATAAGGCTGAGTTGGGCACCGAAGAGGACATACTGCATGATTCTGTTTCTATGAAGTTCAAGAACAAGGAAAATTCACAGATGGTGAAAGAGTTTGAATAGTGGTTACTTTGAAAAGAGTCATTGCCTGGCAAGATGCACGAAGGAGCCTTCAGGGGAGCCGGAAATGTTCCATTGATCCGAGTAGTGGTCACATAAGTATGTGCATACATAATGTCATCCAGCTGTCAACCTAAAATTCATGCGCTTTAATGTTACATCACAATTCTTTCACTTACCGTATGACTTCAGACAAATTATCCTCTCTAAACCTCCATTTCCTCATCTCTGAAATGGGGATAATAATATCACTATTTCCCAGGATGGTTATGAGGTATAAGTACAATAATTCACATAGAGCACTTACCAAAGAGCTTTGTATGCAGTAAGTATTTGATTCATGTTTCCAATTACTGTCTGTCACTGAGAATGCCGTCATAAAAGTCAGGAAAACTGCTTGAGGAATCATAATTAAGGTAGAAGCGACCATTCCAAAACCACGTGAACCTGGTTTTAAGAAAAAACAAATCCATCTAATCCTACGTTTATAAACTTGAGTCAAAGTTTTAGGTTCTTGGCTTCTAGAAACAACGTTTCACACAGAATGCACTTCCATAACAAATCACTCTAATGAAGTTGAAGTATTATTCAACATAACCCAAAAGGTAAGTATTTTATTTGAAAGGCGTGTCTCAGGTAAAGCTAGGTATGTTCTCGTTAGCTGCAGTTTCTCTGGGGCCTAGACCCCCCCATTCTGGAAATCTGATACTTGGAATAGCACATTGCTTCTAAAGACCCTACTGGACTTGCAAACCAGTATAATGCAATGTATAACTAAATTGTTATACATTTCTACAGCAGTGATTTTCTATGGGAGGCCAGTGACAAGAGGAGTTTAGAGTACTTAGTAGCTTCTTGCCTGACCATAGCTAAAAAATGAATTACTGGTCTTAAAAACTGCTGCATTATTTATTGGGAGAGCTGAGGAGTATGAGTGGCTTGGTTTTATCACGAATATTGCTGCAAAATCCCTAAGGTTATAGGACTGGACATGAGGACTATAAACTTGAGGTGCTAGCTGGAATGGCACAGGAGCCTTCAGAAAATCCCCAGGCATACGGGAAACCTTGTACTATTGGGAATTCTTGTCTTTAGACATTTTTCAAATATTTTCTAATAAATAATATAATGTGTCAATCCATTTTGAAATATTGATATGAACCAATAAAAGACTGTCGCTGACCAGGGAAGTGTGAGCATGGAGAAAAGAGAACACGCAGTCTCCCGTATGTGTGCTAAGCAAGCATTGTGGGTCACTGGCTGTCTTCAACACCCCCAGCCCATGGAGGCGGTCCCCTGGCCTGCTTCTTCTTCCACATCAGTGCTGTTCGGTAGAATAGTGATGATGGAATGTTTTATAGCTGCTCTGCCCCATACTGTAGCCACTAGCCATGTGTGGTATTCAGCAGCTGAAATGTGGGTAATGTGACCAAGGAACTGAATTTTTCATTGCATGGAGTTTTCATTCATTTAAATTTAATCAGCCGCATGTGGCTAGTGGTTATTGTATTGGGAATACAGTTCATGCCCATCGGATCTTGACGGACCCAGAATCTTCCACTTGGGGAGACATTAGTGTGCTGTCCTTGCAGACTCAATCCTTCCCACAGTCTGAGCCAATCTTAAAGAAAAGAAGACACAATCCAGCTGTTTCCATCCCATCACCCAGCTTGGCTGCCCCTCCAATCTGGTCAGTCACTCATGAGGCCCAGCTGCTCAGGTAGCCTGCATGTCACTGCATTTTGGGTCCAATCCTTCCTTCTGCCCCCCCGTCTCCTGTCCCAGTCCTGCTGGGAATAGTAACCCAGGTGGCTGAGGCCTGAAGACTCTCTCTACTCCTCCCACTGCTGCTCCCTGCAGCTCCACCTCTGAGTGAGCTGCTGTGATGAATGGGTTGAATGCCCAGGAGCACGACATGACCAGCCACCTGCATTTGATTTTCACACACTATCAGAATCTGCCACTGTTCTGCCCATTAAGCACTCAGCAACCACCTCTGATTCAGGCTAGAGAAATTATTCGGGTTCCCCACCCCAGTGCTGCCTGAACTTTCTCCTTCACCCCAATGCTGCTTCTTCTTTCTCCCCATCGGGTCTGTGGTTACGACTGGGGTCCAGATTCTTAATCCAGCCTAAAGTCATTCCAAGTTAAACTGTGTTCCCAGTAGAATTGCAAATACCCAAACATCAACGTACAGCTAGACTGAAGGTTTCATTTAAATCCACAAATGATCTTAGAATATAAAATACACGTTCACTTATTATATCTGGGTCTTATATCTAAGACTTTTTGGCAAAATATCCTGGATTATATAAAAAGCATCACGTGCTCTGACATCGACTGTTCACATAATTTAGGGCAATGTCTATCAAAAGTAGGAGGCTCGTGTCTGCAACTTGGCTTATAAATACTTGACAGAAACATAAATGTGTATATTCCCAAAATATAACTGTCTATATGAGTTGCAGCATTTCAGGGTGAAGTGGCGATTTCTGAAGTATGTGAAGGTGATCCATCCACTGAAGGGTGATTTAATTCATCATTCTGTCTGAGGATAGGGGGAGGCGACAGGGCTGGCCTGCAGGTTTGAACTCTGCCATACACACTTTGCAACCCTTCACTTTGGGATTCACAGGCTCGAAAATAACCTGTTTTGAGTTCTGAGTAGACTGGTTAGAAATTCATATTTCTCAGCTGGGGAATGTGAGGGTAAAAATACTTGAAGAAAGTGCAATCCCGTGGCTATTTTCATGAGGTGATGAAAGTCCTGCTGCTTTGAGATTCCTCGATGAATCTTTCAGGATCCCTAAATGTTTTTTATTCCGAATGATCGGAAGCAACTTGGAAATAAAATGGAGTCGTGTGAAATATTTAAAAAGTCAGAATGCTATTTGGCAATATGCTTCAAAATGCAAACAATATTCAGTTGTTCAGGGACTAGTTTTTTAGTTGTTTATGTATTTATTTTTCTTCCTTTGGATCTTCTGTCAATGACTTGTACCTCCACCTGCTGGTACACTGATGAAATGAAATGGAAATAAAATTCAAGCAGCTAAATTAAATAGTTTGCTGGAATTTCTAATATAGCTTTGGTGGGAGGAATGGTAAAAATTACAATCTAAACTGAAGTGTCTCAATAGGTGTTGGTGAGGATGTGGAGGAAGGGGAATCCTCTTGCACTGTCGGTGGGAATGCAAACTGGTGCAGCCACTCTGGAAAACAGTATGGAGGTTCCTCAGAAAGTTAAAAATAGAACTAACCTATGATCCAGCAATTGCACTACTAGGTATTTACCCAAAGGGTACAAAAATACTGATATGAAGGGATACATGCACCCTGATGTTTATAGCAGCACTATCAACAATAGCCAAATTATGGAAAGAGCCCAAATGTCCATCTACTGATGAATGGATAAAGAATATGTGGCATATACATACATATGCACACACACACACACACACACACACACACACACAATGAATGGAATATTACTCAGCCATCAAAAAGAAAACTATAGCCATTTGCAATGACATGGATGAAGCTAGAGTGTATTATGCTAAGTGAAATACGTCAAAGAAAGACAAATATTTGATTTCACTCATATGTGGAATTTAAGAAACAAAACAGATGAACCTAGGAAGAATAAAAGTAAGAGAGAGGCAAATCATAAAGCACACTCTCAACCATAGAGAACAAACTGGGGGTTGCTGGAGGGAGTTGGGGGTGAGATGGGTTAAATGGGTGATGCGTGTTTAGGAGGGCACTTGTGGGGCTCCTCGGGTGGCTCACTGCTTGAGTATCCGGCTTCAGCTCAGGTCTTGATCTCATGGCTTGTGAGTTCTATCCCCACATGGGGCTCTCTGCTGTCAGCACAGAGCCTGATTCGGACCCTTTCTCCTGCTTGCTCTCTCTCTCTCTGCCCCTCCCCAGCTCACTCTCTCTATCTCTCAAAAATAAACATTAAAAAAAAAGGAGGGCACCTGTAATGTGGTGTTGTATGTAAATGATGAATCACTAAATCCTACACATGAAACTAATATTATACTGCATGTTAACTAACCAGAATTTAAATAAAAACTTGTAGGAAAATAAATAAATATATAAAGTTAATTTCTGAAGAATATCAGTGTATTTATTAATCCATTTATTCTCTGCATTAACTATTAAGAATGAGATGAAAAATTAATAAAAATAACTTCACTAAATGTCTTAACCCAAGCTATCAACATCTAATTCAATTATCTTGCCATCACCCATGTGTCACCCTTTCAATAATCCCACTAAACGTTTTACAAGAAAATGCAGCAGAGAGCTGGAGTATAAACCAAGCCATAAATCAGAACATCTCACTTAAAGCCAAAGACAGAAACATCCCAAGGAATGTAAATCAGTCCTAAATCTTTAGAAGACCCATAAAGTAAGTATTTAAAAACCCACTGAAAATACACTACAGCAGAACATTAAAAGCATGAACTCTGGAGCCAGACTCCCAGAATGGAAAACCCACCTCTGCCCTTACAGCTGGGTGGTTTTGATCAAAATACTCTAACAACTCTACACCTCAGTTTCCCCCTATGTAAAATGAGCTTAAGTGAGGGTACCTGCTTAAAAGCATTATTATGAGGATTAAGTGGGTTAATAATTATGGAGCACCTAGCACAGTTCTTGGCACATAGTAAGTGTTGTGTAACTGTTTAATAAATAAGTAAATAAAACATTGCTGTTGAGTATAAGAAGAAATGTGGGGGGTGCCTGGGTGGCTCAGTCGGTTGAGCATCCGACTTCAGCTCAGGTCACGATCTTGCGGTCCGTGAGTTTGAGCCCCGCGTCAGGCTCCGGGCTGATGGCCCAGAGCCTGGAGCCTGCTTCCGATTCTGTGTCTCCCTCTCTCTCTCTGCCCCTCCCCCATTCATGCTCTGTCTCTCTCTGTCTCAAAAATAAATAAACGTTAAAAAAAATTAAAAAAAAAAAAAGAAATGTGGTTGTTATTACCAAGTGACTAGACCCTCCCACACTGAATGCATTGCTTCAATCACCTTATGGTTGGCCACAGCAGCACCTGGAGCTACCAAGGGACTCAGAGAGCCTGCCTACTACTAGGAGGAGAGAACTGTGTTATGGAAAGAATAAGCTGGTAATTCTCTAAACAAAGAATAAACACTAGGAGCTCCAGGAATTTGATCTTTGTTTGAAAAGGACGATTTAACATTAAATGATCCGAAAAGATAAACTTGCTATAAAACCTTCAAGCTTTGAGATGACACTAAAATATTCTAGAAAGGAAAGCAACACAATGGAACTTCTAAAAAAACACCAGCAGTTTTACCCCAGTCTAAAATGCAATATGATCATAAGAAATGGTCATACAGTTGCAACGTATAAGCAAGTTAGACTATACCTTTCATTCATTCATTCATTCATTCACTCATTCATTTTTTAAGTACATATTTGAGGTTTGATGATTCAACATGGAATACAGAACAAATAATAAACAAATACATAAAGTAATGTCAGGCAGTGATAAATGGCATGAAGGAAAATAAAGCAGGGTGGAGAGTGACAGCCAGGGGAGACAGCTTGAGGTATGGAAAATCTCTTTGAGAAAATAGACATTTGATCACAGGCATAAATGAAGGAAGGATGCAAACAATATGGATATCTTGAGAAAGAGCATACCAAGCAGAAGGAATCACAAGACCCTGAGGTCTGAGATGAAATATGTTTGGTTTGTTCAAGAACGAATCAAGAGAGCCAATATAATGACCCAAATTATCAAGCAGAAGAGTAATAAATCATTTGGAAGAAGCAACCAGGGGCAAGATAATACAAGACTTTATGGGCCACGTGTGGCTTATTTACAAATATGGCCCCAAAATTCTTTAATAACTTTTCAGTGTAGAGATGAGGGGCTCTTCCCTTTCCCTTTGAATCTGGGTGGGTTTAAGACTGCTTGGACCGGTAGAACATAAATGACAATGTCATTTCAGAGACTGAGTTATAAAAGAGGATGTGACTTCTATCTTATTTGGAGGAACATTCATGCTTGCCTATGGCTGCCATGGTGTCAGAAAATCGAACCACATGTAAAGGGCACATGTAGCCCCTCTTCCCATGCCCAAGTAAGCAATCTTAGACCCTGAATAATCCTAATCCACATGCCAGACACGTGCCTAAACCTTGAGATGTCCAAAATGATCCACTGAATCCATGAGCATAATAAAATTGTTGTTTCGAACTGCTACATTTTGAGTTACATTTTGTTACACAACAGTAGTAATTGGGATGCCATGATAAGAATTTTTGGCTTTCATTTTAAGTGAGAAATCTTTGGAGAGTTCAATTATGTGATATGATTTGGAAAACAGACTGCAGGAGGGCAAGCATGGAAACACAGTCCAGTTTGGATCTATCCAGGCAAGAGATGATCGTGCCTGGGGAGGATAGCAGCAAAGAAGGTGGTGAGAAGAGCCCAGATTGGGAATATATTTTTGAAGTAAATCTAATCAGATTTGCTGATGGACTGGAAATTGAGTGGGAGAAGACACAAATCAAGAATGACACAAGGACTTTGGCCAGGGCAAGAAATTAAGTGAACAGAGTTGTCATTTACTGAGGCACACACGTTAGAGAAAGAACAAATTTGTAGAACAGAAATCAAGACTTCAGTTTTGAACATGTAGCATGTCTACCAGTTCCCCAAATGGAGACATTGAGTAAGCAACTGGGAATATTAGTTTGGAGCTCTGAAGAGAGGCCGGTTCTATGGTTCTGTATTCAACTCTAAGGGTCTCATTTTAGGAAAGATATTTACACACCAGAGAACATTCAGAAGGGGGCCAGGATGTAGATGCGTCTAGAAGTCATCTTGTTTAAAAAAAAATGTTGAAGGAACCAAACATAGGGCAAAAATATCCATAACGTGAAGAAATATACAAATCAGGAGGACATACCATTAGGACGCATCTTTGAGAGTAAGGTATCTGCTTTGAAGGACTAAAAGATCTAGTGCTCACTTCCACGGAAACTAACACCAAGTCCATAATCAACTTTCCCCCATAGAACTAGACACCATTAGAGAGATTTTGACCTAAAACGAAATTCCCAGATATGACAGCAGCTAGACTGAATAGCATGATGTTGTGTGGGTGCAAGATTCTACAAACAAAGCATGGCCGAAGAAAACCACAAAGTCATATGTTCCCAGCAAATGGCATCCCGACCTATAAAAAAAAATTTACCTATTCATATGCTATCCACTTCTGAAATCCCCATGTATGGGAAGTTCTCCTTAGTGCTGTGGTACAAAATTATTTTAGTATTACTAACCAAAATATTCTGATTTTTTGTGTTTTAATAGTTTGCATTAATAGAGGCCACTTAGATAGGATGATTAAGAGGAAGAAATCTATAGCTGGAATCCTGGGCTGAGACCTTACTTCCAACACTGGGGCAAGTCCCTACCCTACTGGATTTATTACGGGGAATAAATAAGTCAGTTAGCGTAAAGTATTCAAAATACATAGAATCAGCTAAATAAGAAGCGTTCAGAAAAAAAAATTGTTAGCTCTGTTCAGTAGCACTCGGCATACCCCCTCTATGACTGCACAGTCCGGACCACTTGTCTGTTTTTAATTCATTCAGGCATCCAGAATTATCAGGGCTTTGTGAGGAAGAGCTTCAAAGTCACAGGTTTGAACTTACCCTCTCGCTTTGCAATCACTGGAAAAGACGCTTTCTTGAAGCCCGCTCTATACTGATGTCAGAACTGCTGTCATTCGATTCACTGTCTCCTCTTCCGCTATTTTTCTCACTAAATTCATCTGGATTTGAATGTGTACTGGGAGTGAAAAGGACAGATTCACTCTGTTATCCATAAACATGTACAAAACGTCAAACACGTCGCTTAGACAGAGCCGTACGTACTCTGAAATTACCTTAAACTCGCAGCCGATTTACCCTCTCCACACAGGGATGGGGAATGGAAAGGACCTGAGCCTGAACCCTATTTAAAAAGAGGGGTGAGAGCAGCAGTTAATTTTTCACGCTCAGATATCAAAGCTTCCAGACAGGGCACAATATCCCTTCTCTGGAGTGCTTCAGAAAGATAGCATTTAAACCCTGAGGGACAAAGATGTTCCAACTGGACCCAGAAGGAAGTTACCAGGGGCAAAAACAGCACAAAGAGACGTGGGCCTCCTCGAAACATGACCACCATGCTTCCTTCTGCCTTCATCTGTGAAGAAATTTTCCTCTCAAATAAAAAATAAAAAGTCCGGAAAACTCAGTCCTTTGAAGTCCCAGACCAGATAAGGCTCTGAATTTTCCTAACGTCTGGGCAGGAAAATCGACTAACAGTTCATGAGGGGCCCTAAAACTGCTCGGGTGCTTTACCAGGGCCCACAGGATCCCGCTTCTCTTTCGAAGGGAGGAGCACAAGAACACCCCACTGCCCCCAGACTGGGAAATCTCCGCAGCCTCGCCCTCCTGGGCCTCTGCGTAAACGGAAAGGGCCAGTGTCTCCCCGAAGAACCTCAACTCAAAGCCCCCAGAGTCAGCCCCCGATGCTCTGCGACTTGGACCAGCCTGGCCACTCCTCGCGTGGTACCTGCTCAAGCTATGCCCACAAAGCTTCTTCTTCCGCGTCCTGGCCTCGCCTTGGCTGGAACAAGTCTCGATGGCAATGGCCGCCAGCAGAAGGCCACAGCCGCTAGCCAAAACACCTGCCAAGACAACCAGGAAGCCAGGCTGTCGCCCTGCTCTCTGCGCTGTGCGACTCCAGGGGCGTCCCTACCCTCCCTCTTTTGGCGGCGGCGGCGGCGAAGGCGGCACCAGCATCACTTCTCCGCCAGGTGGCGCCAAATCCGCGGGCACTAGGAGCAAAGTGGTGGTGCGCGATAAAGGCCCACTGGCCTCGGTCCCGCACGATGACGACAGCCGTCAGCTGGTTGGTGGGCTGTGGGGACAAGCGGCGCTGAAAAGACAGCTCACCCGTGAACGGGTGCGGCGCTAGCGCCGCGGGGTCGCCGCCGCTACGGTGGAAATTAGCTCTGTGTTGGGGCCTTCGTCTGCATTTGGGTCACCAGATAGCCCAGCCGCGCGCCCTGAAGCAGAGGCAGCTGGGCTGAGCCATTGAAGAGTGGCAGTGTGACCAGCCGTTCTGGCAGTGTGACCAGTGAGTGCCCGTTCTGGTCCTCCACATGCAGGCACACCACGGCCCAGCCCCAGAGCTGCATAGAGCCGCCGTCGAGAGCTTCCAGCCCCAGCTGCAGCTCAGCCAGTTAGTTGCGATCAGAGCACCGTTGTGTACACAGCTTCCCAGTAATAGGGTCCACAGAGATGTAGGGGGACACGGCGTCCTGGGCGCGACCCTCTTCGGCCTCCAGCAGTCGGCAGGTGACCTGGCCTTCGCGGCCCAAGTAGGCGCCAGGAGGGTTGTCCTCCCTCACTGACACGTCTTAGACCGGTCGCGTGAAGAGTGGCGCTTTGTCGTTCTCGTCGCTCACGCGCACCGTGTAGGGCCGCACGGTGCGTAGAGGGGGCGCGCCTCTGTCCTCGGCCACCAGCGTCAGGTTGTACTCAGCGATGCGCTCGCGGTCCAGGGACGCCGCGGTCACCACCAGGTAGCTGCCCGCGTAGGCCGGCTGCAGCCGGAAATGCTCGTGCCGGTAGAGGGCGCAGCGCACCTGCCCATTGGCGCCCGAGTCTCTGTCCGAGGTGCTGACCAGCGCCACCAGGCTCTCGCGCGCCACCCCCTCTGGCACCAGCGAGATGGCGCCGGCCTCTGGCGTTCCAGGTCCGGTCGGCGAGGTCGCGTCCGCACCCCCGAGAGCGGCGGCGGCGGCGGCGGCGGCGGCGAAGGGAGAGGCGGCAGGCGCGCCCGGGGCGGCCAGCGGGGTGATGGTGATGTCCGGAGCGTTGTCATTGACGTCGCGGATGCGCACGATGACTTTGCAGGTGGAGGCCCGAGGCCCGGGACCGCGGTCCTGGGCCCGCATGTCTAGCTCATAGGTGTCCTGGCGCTCGTAGTCCACGGGTCCTGCCAGGGTGAGGCGGCCCGAGCGCGGGTCCAGGCGGAAGAGGCGGCGCACCTCGGGCGGGGTGCGGGCACCGAAGGCAAACACCACGTCGCCGTTGGGGCCCTCGTCGGGGTCGGCTGCGTCCAGGTCCAGCAGCAGGGAGCCCACGGGCGCGTCCTCCGCCAGCTCCACCTCGGCCACGGCACCCTGCGGGAAGGCCGGGCTGTGGTCGTTGGCGTCCAGCACTCGCACGCTGAGGGCGGCAGTGGCGGAGCGCGGCGGGCGGCCGCCGTCCTGGGCCACTAGCTCCAGGCTGTAGGCGGCCTGGCTCTCGCGGTCCAGCTCCTGCAGCAGCACCAGGTCCGCGCACTGGGCGCCGTCCGCGCGCGTCTGCAGCTCCACGCGGAAGGGGCTGTGAGGCTCGGCCAGGCGCACGCTCTGCAGCCCGTTGGCTCCCACATCCTCGTCCACCGGCACCTCCAGCCGGATGCGCGTGCCCACAGCCGCGCCCTCGGACACCTCCACGGGGATCTGGGCCCGGGGAAAGCGCGGCGCGTGATCGTTGATGTCCCTCACCTCCACCTCCACGTGTATCAGCCGGAACTGCTCCTGCGAGAAGCTGACCACGTCGAAGGCCAGCACGCACTGTGGTGCCTGGCCGCACAGCCGCTCGCGGTCCAGGCCCGCGTCCCCGACGGTCAGCTGACCGTCGCCCTCGCGCACTCGGAGCAGCGAGCTGTTGAACTTCATGAAACAGAACTGGCTTGGCACTTCGAGCTGGGAATTAAACAAGCCATGGTCAGACAGACCACCGATGTCGGTACCGTGGGCCCCTTTTCCTCATAGGTGCGGAAAGTTGACAGTTGCAGTGCAAAACCCAGACTCCAGCTGCAGCCACAGAACCAGCAAGGATTCCAGTTAGGCCCAGCATTAAGTGTCAGCGGGAAATCTGAGCTTCCAATGAGACGTCATTGTCCCTTAAAGAGAAAAAAGCCAATCAGAAGTTCCCGCTGAGACTTCCAGTCCCACAAGCCCTCTCCTGCAGGCAGTCAGGAGACACTTGCCCTCCTAAATACATCTGATCGCTAAACCCTCTCTGCTGTGTCATCACTTTTCTGTGCTCCAGGCCTAAGCTTGCCTCTTCTGAACCTTACTGGGGAGGTTACATAGAGAAGGATGTGCAAACAAGCATCCATCCTTCTGGGCCAGTCTGTAGAGTCCCCGGGCCTTAGGTCACGTGGTTCCCTAAAAGAGCTGGCAGAAGGGCCTGGAAAACTGAACTGTGGCCAGGGAAGTGCAGGGGATCAAGAGTCCTACAGACGTTTGCACTGTAAGAATGCACACACTTGCTTTTCCAGTGTGAGTGATTTCCACTTTGATGGCAGGAGCAGGGAATCTGCAGCCTCTGTATCCCTTCTAAACACATTTACATATTCCTCAGACGGAGACACAATTACTCTTCTCTACCATTTTTAAACCAACGCCTGTATGCATCTTTTGCCACTCACAGTTATCCATCTACGTGGGGTTATCAATTCCTGTATTGAAAGATTCTGGGGGAACAGCTTCTCCAGGGTCAGGCAACGTCTAATCAGGGAAGAACTGTTTTCCGAAGTAATCGTTTCTAAATAGCTTTTCTGTAGCAAAGAAACCATTAATGATGAGATTTCAGCCCCTTCATCTCCTTTTATGTCAGTAATTACTTATATGTGAGGAATCAGTGTCAGTCAGGGAGGTTTGTCAGCCACAAACCACTGTAAGGGATAGTTAAGGGTAGGAAAAAGATTTAGGGAAATAGATCGCAGTCAGTCTTGTTAGAAAATTGCTAGAGACCAATTATTTCTAAAAAGCCCTTGGCTGAAGAAAACCATGGGTGGCCTGATAGGCTGAAGGCTAAAGAAACATTAAACCATCTGTCTAAAGCACAGTAAATAGTCTTGTGTTGGGTTCTCTTTATGTGTGAAATGTTCTAAATGCCAAACGGTCCACATGTTAATGATGACATTCTTCCTCATGCCATGGAGTCATCATCAGTGCAGTGTTCTTTAACCAGTCATCTTGAATAAAATCAGGGAACAGACTGAGTTATTAATATGCCCCGGCTATTCTTGGCTCCTACATGATCTGTAATGTTATTGTTTCCTGCAGGGACATGTCAGTAAATGACTATTTTTTTTTTCTTTCACTCTCAGGAGAAGGTTGCGTCTATTTTAGTGCTAGGATTTATGAATCCAGTTCTGAAACTGAGCCACCTTTGATGAGATAATTAATTTGCAGGAATTTTAATTTAGTGGAACATTTGGCAATGACTCTAATTATAAGTACCGATAACCCGATGTCGGAGAAGTTTGCAGTAGGAAGCATGAATTGATTTGGGTTGGGTGCTCTGAGATCCTAAAAAGAGAAAGTACTTCATCTTGTTTACTGTAGAGTTTTAATTTTGCCTGATGAGGCATCAGTCTGAGGAAGGGAGTGACTCTACTATAGTTTAGCTGGACCAGATTCTTGTTAAGCCAGTATCCTCATGGGCATAGAATCAGTTAGCTTTCTTTCCTGGCAGTGAGTATCCTGAAGAAGGGCCTGGTTATTCAGCCTCTGGGTCTCAAGGAAAACAAGAGAATCTGACCCTCCATCCAGCTTCTTAATTCCTACATTCCCCTTAACTGAAGCTTGAAACCTGATTGAGCTGATGCCGTTTAAAAGGCACATGCTTCCATACACATTAGCCAGGAGAGGGACCCATTTAACCACAGTCTGAGTCTCATTTCTTCCTCTTCTCCCTCATCTCCAGCAATCTCTGCCAGGCTTGGCCTCTGCCAGTCTTCAGCATTATTGTCGCCATTCATGATGAGCGAAAACTGCTCAGCATACCGAAAATGAATAGTCATGACTCTATCCACAGAACATCAAAAGATCCGGATAAAATATGAAAAAGGCAAGCAATCAAACACATTACCTCCACAATGCTAAGCATCTGGATACTTATGTTTGGAAACATCCAGCTATCATGTTTAAATGCTCGATTGCATTTTCCCCCGCGTTTCCTCCAGCTGTTTGGCAACAAGTAGACCATCTATGATAAGGAATATGCTATATTGTTAGTGATTCATTATTAACATTAGCATTGTTTTCCTAGTAAACAACCACCTTATTAAAACGCTGCTTTATGAATGAAGGACAGCTGGAGTTTCAGGAAAGAGACATTTTCTGAGGCGAAAATCAGTTCTGTGCCAGTAGAATGACAAGCCACATAATATAGAAACTGTATGATCTGTCCCCCCCCCCCCCCCCCAGGGATGTGTCATCAGGAAGCTGTGTTTACAGCCCTGAGCTGCGGGTGCTCTCATGTTCCATTCTGTTGGCTCTGTTAGATAAAAGTCTGTCTCAATATTAAAAGCATTGTGGCAGAAATTTGGTTTATGTTGCTTGTTTTCCCATTTGCCAGCATATTGCCAAACCGTAAGTCCATAAAATGTAGCTCTGATCTCTGTCGGAGTCAAACATGAAGCAAAACAAACAATGGGAGCAGAGGACTACCACCACCCCGGGATGACCAAAATGTGGATAAAGCAGCAATTTGGTTCTCTTGCTCAGTTTGGTTTTAAAGGGGGTGTCGTGGCAGGATTTTGGTAAACTCCCTACAGTTTACTTTTGTTTCTAAAACAAAAGCACCAGATATATAAGCATCTGCCACCCCCCCCCCACCAAAATGCCAGGAAACCAGATCTAGAAAATAGCATTGCGTTCTAATCATTTCAAGGGAATATTTTGTTTTGCTGAGCACATAACACCAGAGTGTCCCTTTACACAAAAGCACACTGTACATAAACAAATTTTCATCATAATCATGGGGAAAAATCGGTCTCTTAATTCAGAATAGTGTCTGTGCCTTTGCATATTTCCTCTTTCCTATTATGTGAAACTAATGACATATGTTGGAGGGCGCGGGAATGAGCTATAGGAAAGTCCCTAATGTGCAGATTTCACTAGACCATGGTGTCCATGCATCAGAATAAGCATCAACTTTCACAGGACCTTGAACTAATACTTTCCTGGCCCAGAAACCGTTTTTGTGCCATTTAGAACAAATCACTCTACATAGTATACTGAGACCCATTTTCATTTCTCAACTGAACAAACATCTTATAGGCGAATGAGCAAAATATTATCGCATGCAACGTTGCTGTCTTCAAGGGGTTAAGTTCCAGAAATTGAAGCTATGAAGACTGTTTGAAAGAAAACAAATTTACTTAACAGCTGGATGTTTTTTCTTTTTAAAAATCATACCTTGAAAAAACTAAAGTTAATCTTTAGGAGTATGAGCCCCCAAAACAGAGAAATTGTTTTAAGTCATCACATAAGAAGTACCATTATCTCATTCCTATTACTCCATTGTGTAATCAATGTGTTAGTATGTCTTCACTGTGTAGTCATTTATAAGAAAACTTATCAGCAAATTGCTGGCCCTTTTTGTGAAATGATTTCAGGGAAAATAATTCAGCCCTAAAGTCAGCCAAAATACTGTCTACAAGCATCGCATAGAAACAAATGATGTTTTATCAACTCTTTAAGTGCTTTAACCTAGAGAAAATCAGAGAGAACGATGATAGAGTATCAATACTAATCACAAATTCCCATGTACGTAAAACAAGGATTTAAATGATACAATCTTCTCTTAGAAAAAGTTTCCCATAGGATCATTATGTTAATAAACATATCGTCAAAACTATATAATCTTAAAATACCACATAAGACTAGTTTTTAAATTGCTGATTTTATTATTCTAGCTGCATGAAGGACAGTAAATCAATGCATAATTAAAAATACCTTACCTTTTTGTTTCAGGAATGTCTCAAACCCCAAGTGAGCCAACGAAATTGACTTTGGTGCTTGACTTCAGTCATTGGCTCAAGGATCATAGTTTGTATTCTCGTCACCCTGTAGAGAGAAAACCTGCCCCCCACCCAGAGATTGTAGCAAAGCAAGAAGAGAATAAAAGAATAAAGATCGAGAAGAAACTTTTTATCTGTGCCTTATTTTATCTTCCTCTCTCTCCCTCTTAGCTGAACCTCTGTCCCTACTCTACACAGACGCTCAGGCTCACAGTAGTCAAAGCACTTTCGGGGCCTTTACCAACAGATATTGGATCAAATATTGGTAATACGATAAAGCTCACAGCTTTGTAGAAGAATATAATGAAACATTTAAAAAATAAAACCATCAGAGTTCAGAGAAGGTCACAAGTGCCAAATGACAAAGAGAAAGTTGTATCAAGCACAAACAAGAAACGATCTCAAGAGTTTCCGGGTACAATCACAAGCAGCCAGAACTGCCAAAGACACACAAACCCTGGGAGTGATGTGAACAAGTTGTGGAGAAGGACAGGCACAGAGCCTGTTACAGAGACCTAGTAGACTAGTTCGTTGGAGTAGATGTTTTGAGGACACTATGGAGATGCTATGGGCAATGGCCATTGTGTGTGTTTTTCCCTTTTCCAGATGGGTTTTTAAAAATTTTTTTAATTGCAACTCTTTGTCATTAGATGTGTCAGGGGATGTCAAGTGTATCAGATGGGTTGTCAGATCATGAGCCGTTATACCCAGCCCTGACTGGGAGAAGTGCACATCTTTCCAAGATCCTATACCAGTCTTTCAGCTTCCCCATGGGACCTGATTAAGTCACCAACTGGTGGAAACAAAAGAATGTCCTACTTAACAGGGCCCAACATGCAGGAACAGAAAATTTGATTCATTTATCTTTCGCCTTTTCCCTCCAGCTCACCCTCCCTGATAAATGCAGCCACCCCAACATGAAACGTTTTGCATCCAGCTGCACCTATCCGTCCCTTGTCCTTGTCTCTCAACCAACCACTGGATATCTTTGTTGACTCATTTTGTCTCTGTAACACTGCTGTCAGCCTGCAGCTGAAGATTCCATCAGTCGACTCAGCCCCTCCTTCCAAAATCCTCTTCCCTTCTGCTTTTAATCCAAGGCAGACAAGGCTCCCCCTCGTTCCTGAGAATTCACCTCTTATCTGTTTCTCTTGTTCCTGGCTGCTTTATCTATTTCCCTGATTCAAGACAGCTGACAGCTTTACAAAATAGCTTCTGTCTCTCCCAGAAACCTCATCAAAGGAGGCTGAAGGAGGGATTTGAGGTCCCTTCTCAGCCTGAGAGCAGAGTGCCTGACCAATGCAAAATACAGCAGGACAATACTTCATCTGCTCGCCCAATCTATTCCTGAAGGACAACGTGCTGTACGCTTTTAAATCTCCCAGGTCAATTTAACCATCCAACCCTTCACAGTGAATGGGCGATGGCTATAGAATTCTCAAATGTTCCTGCTTAACTTCAGGATTTACTCCATTGTCTTTTTTTTTTTCTTTTGGAGGAGGGGTGCTCAGTACTCTTGTATTACTTTATTTTTTTTTTCATTTTTTTAATTTTTAAATTTTATTTAAATCCAAGTTAGTTAACATACAGTGTATTAATGATCTCAGTAGAATTGAGTGATTCATGATTTACATATAACACCCAGTGCTCATCCCAACAAGTACCCTCCTTAATGCCCATCACCCATTTAGCCCATCCCTCCACCCAGCACCCCTCCAGCAACCCTCAGGTTCTTCTCTGTATTTAAGAATCTCTTATGGAAAACCGCACACCATTCTCTTTTAATAACATCCATAAACTTAACACCTATTAGTAATATATTTATTTGGGGGTTCCTGAGTCGGTTGAGCCTCTGACTCTTGGTCTCGGCTCAGGTCATGATCTCACGTTTCGTGCATTCGAGCCAGCATCAGGCTCTGCGCTGACAGCGCAGAGCCTGCTTGGAAGTCTCTCTCCCTCTCTCTCTGCCCCTCCCCTCCTCTTTCTCAAAGTAAGTGTTAAATAATAACAATCGTAATACCATTTGGTAGTGTGAAGGTAAAAGGGAATATATGAAAGAATCACATATGACACAAAAGTTAAGTTCTAAATCTATCACAAAACTTACTTTATATATTTAAAGAGGCTATTAAATAAAAATTATCATTTCCTGATCAAAAATGTTTAGTTATCCCCACTACCTCTAAAACAAGATACAGCTCTTAGACCCTCTGTGAATTCAGCCCTACCTATCTTTCTACCACTCGATATCATGCACTCCACTGTTTATGCTCCAGTGCAACTAGATAGGAGATTGCCCTGGAACTGTTTTATTTATTCCCACTGCTGTGCTTTGCTCACATTGTTGTTCTCTGTTCCTACAGTGTGGTTCCCTCTGCATGTGCTATTACCATGCTATGCGTTCTTTAAAGCAGTACTTTTAATACATTAATGCGGCTGCAAATCACCTGAGGATCCTGTATGAAAGCAGATTTAGATCTAGGTCTCGGGTAGAACATGGGATTCTGTACTTCCAACAAGCCATTGATGTAGCTCCATGGCTGCTCTTTGAGAAGCAAGGCTTGAGAGCTTGTTCAAAGGTCAGCTCTTGGGGGAAAGTGCCTTCTTGCTGCCTCAGCTGTAATGCGTCTCTCCACTGCGTGTCTTCCAACACTGTAATTAGCTTTCCCCCACTTCTGCCATTCTGCCTTACTACAGAGCTCAACTCCCAAATCAAATTACGATATGGCATAGTGTTTTTTGTAAGCTTGGCTGTGCACTTTCATGTCATAAGAAGGCCCCATCATATGTTTGTAAATAGCAACAGTATCATGCTCAAAGTGGTTGTTTAGTAAATTTGGCTGATTCAGACTAGATTAGATAAGCCAGCGTTGCTGTGGTGTCTCCCTTAAAGGGAACCTTTATGACAGACCCAGACCAGGTATCATAGGCAAACGCCTGGATGCTGCATAGAGCAGGGGTTAAGAGTGTGGGCAGATGACTTGGGTGTGAATCCTGGCACCACCATACCCTAACCATGTGGCTTTGAACAACTCATCTAAACTCTCTAAGTCTCAGTTTTGTTTTTTTGTTATAAAATAACAGCGATCATACCACTTTGTAGGACTCTTCTAAGGTTTAAGTCAGGGAACAGATGTAAATGAGATGGTGTTTATAAAGCACTAAGCATTGTGCTAATTGCGTTGTAAGTGTTCTATAATAATCACAAATTTTTATTTTTACCTGGAATGACAGTTGTTTTTTAATTGCCATGACAATCCTTTTTCTTTCTTTCTTTCTTTTTAATTTGCATCCAAATTAGCATATAGTGCAACAATGATTTCAGGAGTAGATTCCTTAGTGCCCCTTACCCATTTAGCCCATCCCCTCTCCCACAACCCTTCCAGTAACCCTCAGTGTGTTCTCCATATTTATGAGTCTCTTCTGTTTTGTCCCCCTCCTTGTTTTTATATTATTTTTGTTTCCCTTCCCTTATGTTCATCTGTTTTGTCTCTTAAAGTCCTCATATGAGTGAAGTCATATGATATTTGTCTTTCTCTGACCGACTCATTTCACTTAGCATAATACCCTCCGGTTCCATCCACATAGTTGCAAATAATTGCCATGACAATTCTAAGATAAGTTTTAGATTCCTTTAATCATTTTCGGGCTGTTCTTCAACACCTCTACTGTGACTTGACTACTCTCTTTAACGCTGAATAGCAATCACAAATACAGTCTGTAAGGGTTAATACCACCGATCACGGTCTCCTTCCTGTATGTTAAAGCTAAGAATATGCCAATTCCAACTCTAGAAATTGACATAAAAGATTACTAAATTGAGCCCATAAGGTTACCACAGCAACCGCTAGATGTCATCTTTAGAATGTCCCTGTGCTTCACATCCTATTTGAGTAAGAGCTATAAAGTATATACATTCACCCATCTACTAAATAATTGGCTTGCGCACAGTTTTAAAGAGTAATCATAACCACTCATGCATCAATATAACAAGATATGCAACGGCAGTCCATATTTTAAAATGCACACTGTAAAAGACTTCCTCAATATTTAATTTCTATTTCTTTTATTTATGTTATGATATATAGCCTTTTTATTTAGAATTAGTGAATCACACTTAAACTTGCTTCATTTTCGGAAAAAGAGTGTTTTATTTTGACAGCTGTTCCTCTCTTATAACCAGTGTAATACATGCCCAATGTGAGAAACACAAGAAAACCTCACATTTAAAAAAACCTCTAATGACACTATTCAAACATAACAGCTGGCAACATTTTATATCATGTATTATTATTATTATTTATATTTTATATTATACATGTGTATATTTATATATAATATTTTATATAGAGAGAGGGAGATAAAAGATATATGTGCACACAGAAAAACATCTATATATACATGTACACACATGTATATGTACATATACAACAAAAATTATATTTACAAATATTGTTCATATCCTGCTTTTGAATGTAGCCTATTGCTGTGTCTTAGTCTTACATTGTGAAAATTATTTCATGTTAATAGAGTGTTATATGATGTCATTTTAACAATTGCTTGGTATTATACCCTATGTATATATCATAATTTAACCGTTCCTTTGCCGTTGAACATAGCGTTGGTTAGATTAAGCTTGGCTATTTCTAACAGGAAAATGTAAATATAGTGCTTAAACTAAATTGGAGGTTATTTTCTTTCATGCAAATTAAGTCTCAAGGCATGCACGGACATTCCCACAGTACCCAGACTCCTTCTTGTTATTCTGCCATCCTTAGAGTGTTGCCTTGTGTTCCAAAATGGTTCAGATCTAACCATTACATCCAGAATCCAGTAAGCCAAAGAGAAATGGCCAAAGAACAGAGACATCTTAGTGAATGTTGACTCACAACACTTCCAATAGCCACAAGTTAGCTACAAGGGATGGCCAATGTATGAATGCTTTACTGGGTGGCAATGTGCCCATCTACAAAACCAGAGTTATTGCTGAGGAAAAAAAGATGTGATGATGGAAGAAAAAAAAAGTCTCTGACACAAACAGTTATCTTGTTTCCAATTTTTTTGCTATTGTTAATAATGCTGTGATGAACATCCGTGGACATAAACCCATACACATATCTCTGATAATTTCCTTGGGATAAATTCCCAGAAGAGTAATTGCTCAGCTCAAGAATATACCAGATTTTAAGAGTTTTGATGCCTATTGCCAAACTACCCTCCAGAAATACTGTATCAACTTCTACTCTCATCAGCAAGTTAAGTTGGGGAGAGGAAATGCTTTATAAGACTCTATTTAATTTGACTGTTCAAAGATTCCATACCTTTTGCAAGAAAGATAAAGATCCCCCACATCTCTGGAAAAGTAAAGATTGGGAAGATTTCTGGAAAAAAAAACAAAAATAAAAACAAAAACTCAGTGTCAAGTGAAAAAGCCTTTTTCAAAATCTAATAACATCAAAGGAAATGCAACCTAAGGCCTAGCAATGGAAAAGACATTGCTAACTTTGGTTATTCAGTATATTTTAAAAGGGATGCATGAGAAAACAAACAACATAGTGTAGTGGAAAGAGCATTGGATTGAGTGCCAAAAGACCTGAGTTGGAATTTCAATTTCTTTACTGTGACTCTAGGTAAGATATTTAACCTCTCTTAGTTCATTTTCTCCATTATAACAATAGGGCAGTTAATATCTCTCTCTCCTTTGTAAAGTTTAAATTTGTTAATGTGAAAAGATTTAATCATCGTTGTATTTGAATCGAAATTCGCACTCTCCTTAAATTTTATGATACTACAATTCAGTATTTTATATCCTTCATAACTGAATAAAGATGAGTAATAAATTATTTTTCTTCAATAAAAAGAAAACTTAATAAGACATTCCTCATGGCTTACTATTGTTTTTGCTATTGGATTTTTTTTGTTATTTTTATCACTAAAGGATTTGAAAATTTTAAATTAATTTTATTAAAGCATCACTTACATACAATAAAATCCACTCATTTTAAGTGCCCAGCTCAATGAGTTTTGGCAAGCGTATGTACTGTGAAATCACCTCAGTCAAGATGTAGAATGTTTCCATCAACCCCAGAAAGTTCCCTCAGTATTATTTTGCTGTCAGTTACATTCCAGGCAACCTCTGATCTGAACTGTATCCCTGTTAGTTGTACCTTTTTTCAAATGTCATAGAAAAGGAATCATACATCATGTACTCATTTGTGTCTGTCTTCTTTCGCTCAGTATATTTTTGAGATACATCCATGTTATTCCATGTATTTCTTTTCTGTTTATTGCTGAGTAGTACTCTATTGTATGAATATACAGGTATGAATATATCATTCACCTGTGTGCACATTTGAGTTCATTTGAATAGTTTACAATTTGGGGCTCTTGTGAGTAAAGCTACTGTGAACATCAGTCTACCAGTCTTTAGTGGACATTTTATTTTGAAAGAATGGGGGATAAATACCTTAAAGTACAATTGCTAGGGCATATAGTAAGTTCATGTTTAATTTCACATGAAACTGACAAACTGTTTTCCATAATGGTTGTGCCACTTTGTATTTCACTAGCAATGTGTGAGGTAACCTGGTGTTCCACATACTCACCTACGTTTGATATTCATAGTCTTTTAAAATTTTTGCATTCAGGTATATGTGAAGTGGTATCTCACTGTGGTTTTAATTTGCATTTCCCTGATGAATAATGATGTTGAGCATCTTTTGATAGACTTGTTCTTGACAGTTTTCATATTTTTTTGGTGCAGTGTTTGTTCAGGTCTTTTTCCTGTTTTAATGGATTGTCTTCCTTATTATTAATGTGTATTATGTTCTTTATATATTTTATTTTGTAGAGTGTTAAGACCTTTTCCCATTTTTAATGGGTTGTTTGCATTCTCATTGTTGAATTATAAGAGTTCTTTGTATATTCTGATTATGATTTTTCTGTCAGATATATGTATATGCATGAATATTTTTTCCAGCCAATGGATTGCTTTTCATTTTCTTAACGGTATATCTTGAAGAAGTTTTTAATTTTGGTGAAGGTCAAATTACCATTTTTAAATTTGAAGATTAGTGCTTTTTGTGTCCTAATGTTTGCCTATCCTAAGCTGACACATATTTTTTCCCACATGATCTCCTAGAAGTTTTGTAGTTTATCTGTGACATTTAGATCTGTGATTTATTTTGAATTAATTTCTCTGTATGGTATAGACTGTGGGCCAAGGTTTATTTTTTCTAATATAGATATCCAATTGTTACAGTACCATTTGTTGAAATGACTATCCCTTTCCCATTGAATTACCTTGTTACTTTTGTCAAAATGAATTGATCATATACACGTAGATCTATTTCTGGATTCTCCATTTTGTTCCATTGAGTCTGTCTACCTTTGACTATTCCATATTGTCTTGATTGCTATAGCATTTATAGAAGGTCATGAAACCTTCTGTAAATCCTCCAATTTCTTTTTCAAAATTGTTTTTACTATTCTTGTTGTTTTACTATCCTTTGGCATTTCTGTGTAAATGTTAGAATCAGATTCTCAATTTTTACAAAAATGAGTTCTATAATTTTGGTTGTCATTACATTGAATTTGGTTGTCATTACATTGAATTCAACTTGGGGCAAATTAACATCTTAACAATATTGAATGTGCCAATCCATAAATACGGTATATCTCTTTATTTAGAATTTTAAATTTTTCTCAGGAATATTTATTGTTTTCAGTATACAAATCTTTTATGTTTTTTGTTACATTTATTTAAACATATTTCATATTTTATATTATCCTAAATGTTTTTTAATGTTTATTTTGTAGTTGTTTGTTGCTAATATATAGAATACAGTTGTTTTTTTTACTTGGATTCATCCTGAAACATTAATTCTAATTGTTTATTTCTTTGTTTTTTTATAGACTCAGGCTTTTCTGTCATGTCATTTGTGAATAAAAACAGTCTTCCCAAATATTTGTTCCTTTTATTCCTTTTTTCTTGCTTGATACGACTAGCTAGGACCTCTAGTACAATATTGAATAGAGGTGGTGAGAGCAAATATTTTTGCCATATTCTCATTCTTAGAGAACATTTGATGTTTCATCAGTAACTATATTTGTTGCAGATATAGTTACTATGTTCATTATCGATGTTGGAGACTCTTTCTATTCCTAATTTGCTGAGAGATCTTATCATACGTGGTTGTAAGAATTTCATCAAATGTTTTCTCCAGTTTCTACTGAGATTATTTATTTCTCCTTTATTTTGTTGGGGTTATGGATTACATATATTAGTTTTCAAGTGTTAAACCATCCTTATATTTCTAGGATCAACCTTACACGGTCGTGAGGTATTACATTTTTTTCTAGCTATTGATGGATTTGATTTGCTAAAATTTTTATTTTTACATCTATGTTAATGAGGGGCATCGGTTGATAGTTTTTTTCTTGTAATGTCTTTGACAGTCAAACTAACTATTAGCTACTAAATTTGAACTTGTTAGCCTAGGTTTCAGGCTGTGGAAAACTCTAGTTGATCCTCATTCTCTATAACTTAGTGGAAATTTCCAAACTGTCTCTCTGAACATATTGACAAAGCTTGGATTTTTAGGCTTTAATAGGGTAGGTCTAGAGTAAGCCTTACTGTAAGACAACATGGTCATTTCTTCTAGAGTAGGACCTCTCTGGTGTCTCAGATAAATGCCTGGGGTGCTAACAAGAACTCTCTCCTTAGGCTAGGTCAGAACTCCAACATCTTCCAGTAGCATTCAACCTCTGGTACCTCTGTTCTACCCTCAGGCCTGCCATGATAAGCTCCGTATAATCTTGCCCCAGAATATGTGTCCCAGTCCTCGGTGAAGAATTCATGGGAACTCCCATACAGACTCCTCACTCTTCTTTCATCATCCAGCACAGCTCCCTATTCCCCAGTGCCCTGATATGTAGTTTCCATCCACTTGAGTAGCCCCCAACTCCTGTCTCTGCCTCTTAGGTCAACTAGACTATCACACTCTGTGTGGACTCCAGCTTTCTGTACCACAGTTGGAAACTTGGGAAGAGACCTGGATGAACATAGGGAGTGAGTTTCCCTTCTTTTGGGGATTGTGCTTCTTGTTGTTCAATACCTGAAAATAGTTGCCTTATACATTTGTCTAGTTTTAGAGTTATTTATGAAAAAAAGCAGAAGTCCTCAGGGTTTTGTTTTATATAAACTCTTTGACTTGTGGCTGCCAGAGGGAAGATATCAGAAACATTAGGACAAAGACAAAATGGATTTTTTTATTATCTCAAAGATGTGCTGAAGGCAAGATGGTTGCAGGCTGTATACAGACATTTGGAAAATATCATACTTCTCAGTCATTTTAAAATCTTATCTTTTCACCTATTTCCCAAGAACCCTTTTATTCTCATAATATTCTACAAAATCTGTTGATAATAGCCACCCACTGAGTTAATAAGAAAAGTCCAGGCCAACTGATCCTTGTTGCATTCTGAACGAAATAGAAAAATTGAGACCGAGGGAAATGCAAGAGGGAAAACCTACCTGTGTGCTTCACTAAGAAGGACAAGGAAAAACTACCTATGCTTTTCCTGAAACCAAGTGTACTTGGCCAGATATGTAAGAAGGAGCTTCTTGGCCCATCTAGGAAGCAAGGATCTGTTTACAAGAACTAGATGCAAATCTTGGGGCGCCTGGGTGGCGCAGTCGGTTAAGCGTCCGACTTCAGCCAGGTCACGATCTCGCGGTCCGTGAGTTCGAGCCCCGCGTCAGGCTCTGGGCTGATGGCTCAGAGCCTGGAGCCTGTTTCCGATTCTGTGTCTCCCTCTCTCTCTGCCCCTCCCCCGTTCATGCTCTGTCTCTCTGTCCCAAAAATAAATAAACGTTGAAAAAAAAAATTAAAAAAAAAAAAAAAGAACTAGATGCAAATCCTTGATCCCAACTTCAAAGAAGAAAATGATGAAGGAGACTTCAACTCTCTTTCTTCCCACCAACGCCCCTCCCTTCCACCTAACTTGGAGATTCTGCACTTGTTGTATCAAATATCTATTGCTGTATACCAAACCAATCCAATACTTAGTGGCTTAAATAACCACCATTTTATTTTCCCTGATTCTGTGGTCAGCAGATTGGGCAGAGTTCAGTTGGGTGGTTCCTTTTCTGGTCTCCCCTGGGGTTGCTCATGTTTTTATAGTCATCTGTCTGCTCATATGGGGCTGTTTAGTCCAAGCCTCACTCAAAAATCTGGCAAATGGTGCAAGCTGTCAGCTGGACCATGGGTCAGCAAGAGGCCAGAAGACTTCTTCACATAGTGGTCGTGTTCCAAAAGCAGCAAGAGATGGAGCAAGCCCGACTAAGAAAGCATTTGTTATGCCTCTGCTTGGGTCACATTCATTAACGCCCTGTTGCCAAAGCAAGTCACATAGCCAAGGCCAGAGTCAATGTGGGAAAGGACTACTAGAGGGTGTGGATACCAGGAGGTATGATTCACTGGTGCCATTACTGGAACAGTCCACCATGTTACTGAGATCTCCAACCATGCCCCTAAGCCCTGGTGTATTTTTGTTATCTGCCTTCAGCAAAACTTCATTATCACAACATGCTTCTTCTAACAGAAGATGGGACAACCTGGAAAGACAGGAAGAGGGATTGCCGATTCCTAAGTCTGTTTTGCCTTAACAATTTGACACAAATAGCCAGGGTTTCATTCCCGTAAGTGTAGTTGTAGCAAACATGAACAGGTACAATGCTACTGGTTGTTGATATCAAACCTCCATTTTCACTTCTGCTGTAGGGCTGGAAAATATTTAGAATACCAACCCTGCCCATATATGTCAGTTACTTGCAATACACCAATCCAAGTCTGTAAGTACCCTAGGCATAATTCACAGACTCACAGGCTCCTTAGCACTTGCCCAAACCCTCCAAGTTATACTTGGAGAAACTGAGGCCCAGAAAAATCAAGGGACTTGTTCCAAATAGGTCATGCAAGAATTAGATAGGAAAACTAAGCTTGGAATCCAAGTCTTTCCATTGTTACACCCATGTGTTCTTTATTAAGCAGTATCACGACTGATTTTCATGTGATTTAGTTCCGCCTTTGTGGACAACATTCTCTTAAACTGCTGCCTTAGTTTATGTATTTAAGATCTGCATTCCAGTCACAGACACTAAATGTAAGCTTTCTTAATTGATAAAGAGAAGACAGAAGACATTTGGAATTTCCTACTTCGTATTCTTTATAGAGTTTGATAGGAACATATTTCATCACTGCAATTCCATCTCATGATTTTAGGGGTGGATGGGAATGAAGAAGAAGTGTATGCAAAACCATCTTTTCTGAATTCTCTCACCCCATTTTTTCAGCAAAAGCACCCCAGAGCCCTGACTCCACCAATCAGCCCTGACATCAAGGAATTTCAGCACCACCATTATTGCCTTAACATGGCAGCCATCCTCAGAAATATTTCCGTTCTGATCCAGTCACCTATTTATACATGCCCCAGAACCACTTCAGTCCCAGCACTTTAGGATCTGCACTGCTTTTCTCCCAAAAGCAATCACTGAAAGCAGGTTTGAACACTCCTCTGAAAGGAGAGTCAACTTGTGCTCTTTAACAGACTAAGGGGCAAGACACTGGAAATAGAACTATCTCTTGCATCTAATAAAATCCAAGTTGTCTCTCTGAACAAACAAAGGGGCATAAAACAGAAGATAAAAACCCTGGGGCCACTTGGGGCTACTCAGACTTCCAGGACCTTATGATTTCGTGTGGTCTAGCCGAACCATGAATTTTACAGTTACAAAGGCATGAGCACCCGATACAACTACAAATCACTAATAAGACTGTACGAGCACACATTGAAAATTCAAATTCATCTTTAGCAAGTGAAGGGTGTGCTAACAGGAGAAAATATAAACAGCGCATGGAGAGAGATACATAAGAAAGGTACTAACGCACCAATTCAAACTCTTGTCAGACATCTCTTTAGTGCTCCTGTCAGCAGGAAGCCAATTACTTGGGAAAGAATGAAGTTTGTTTTATGAGCACAATATTACAAACGCAGCCCCTTCATCCTAACATCAAGGAAGAATTTTGCATTTCCAATAGAAGCCAACAGTGCTCTGCAGCTGACGAGCTGGTAGTTTGGAGGTTAAAGCTAGGGGAGGACTATGAGAGGAACCAAAAAGCTCCTTAACCCCCTAAATCTAGCTCTGGTGATTAATCTATACAATTAATTTGTGATAACCTGCAATGAAATACCCAGGCCCTCAGAGCACAGTAACTAACATTAGCATAACTTAGCACCACTTTTGGCTTCATGGGCTTCTAAGGGTCTCTGATGTGACAAGCCTTGAATACTTGTGGCATTGAAAGCCTATGATCCTATTCAGAGGGACAGACAGAGCAACATACAGCATCATCTTCCATTTCATAACTTATAGACGTAATTATTATTTAATCATGTAATCATCCCTAAGAAGAAGCTTTTTGAAGGTTTGCACATGAAAACAATGCTTTTATTAAAAAGCCAACTTTGCCTTTATGCTCAACACAGAAACATCAATTTCTCTCATTTTGTTTATATATCCCTTTCCTTCATATTTGAGCAAACGGAGGGCAGGATTCTTAATTACTTCTCACAGTGTGCTTGGTTAAATAATGGTGTGAAGTGCTTCGCTGTGTTCCTAAACATCTGCCAGATTCTTTTCCCAGGGAGGAGTAACACGAATAAGAAAAGGAAAGGACTCAGGCCATCTGACAGATCATTTGGATGATAGAAATATCACTTCTATGTCAGGGCACAGTGTTCAGTATTTCTAATATGATTATCATGATTGTCCCAGAAAGCCACTGCAAGTTGACCGTGTAACCTATAAGATTAAATACAGTAAACTACAGAACACCTGAAAAGACCTACCATGGCTTTTCCATGTCCCAGATGCAACATTCCTTGAAACTTTGACAAAAAGAGAATGAGAAAGATTCTATGCAGTCTCCTTGGGCGAGCTCCTTCGCTGCTGTGGTTATGATTTTAGCATAATGATATCAGTTCTCTTTCCAAAGCTTAAATAAGTTCTAATTTCCATTGTGATTTCTTCTTTGACCCATAGTTTATTTAGAAGCTTACTGCTTAATTTCCAAATATATGAGGATACTTCTAATTATCTTTTCATGATTGATTTTTAGTTTAATTCTACTGTGATCAGAGAACATCCTCTATATGAATTTAATATTTGGAAATTTGTTGAGACTCACTTTCGGTTGCACTGCAGTTGTTGGATGCCGTGTGTTCCTGTTTGTTAATTGGGTCAAGTGTGTTAACCATGTTCAGTTCTTCAATATCCTAATTATTTTCCTCTGCTCATCCTATCAGTCACTGAAAGAGGTCTATTAGAATTGCCTAAGACTATTGAGGGTTTGCCTTGGACTCACTTTGGTTCTATCGGTTTTTGCTTTGTCAACTTTGACACTTTCTTATTATATCCATGCAAATTTGTCAGTGTTACTTCCTGGCAACTTAACCATTTTATCATTGTGGAATATCCTTCTAGTAGTTCTTGCCTTAATGCCTACTTGGCATTATTCATTTAGCAAATGAATACTTGGAGTGTTATTCATTTAGCAAAACAGCTTTCTTTTGGTTAATGTTAGTAAGGAACATCTTTGTCATCTTTTACTGTCTACCTTTCTGCACCTTTATTTTTAAGCTGTTTACTATTGGCAGCATAAAGTTTTTAAATCCAATTTGACAGTATTTGTCTTTTAATTGAAGTATTTAGCCTTTCATTTAATGCACTTAGTGATATATATGGGTCTAACTCTACTATCTTGCTGTACATTTTTTCTTTCTCCAATTTGTTCCATGCTCCTTTGTTCTCATTTCTTGCCTTATTTTGTTTTAATAAAACATTTTTATTATTCAATTCCCCCTTTTACTATCTGATTGATCATACTTTTACTATTCATTTAAGGGTTACCCTGGATTAAAACTGCCTCCTTGACTTTGACTATGACATAACGCAAGGAACTTAGAACAATATAGTTCTGTTTATCCATTTTCCAGCCTTTTGTTCTATTTTTGTCATGTGTCTACCCCATAGATATTTAAACCCCACAAAACAACATTATTATTATTTAATGCTTTCAATATTCATGTAGATCTACCCATATATTTACCCCTCACATTGCTTTTCATTCTTCCTTGTCTCTCCATGCTCCTGTCTGGAATCATCTTTCAGAGGAACTCACTCCAGTATTTACTGTAACACAGGTCAGCTAGTAATAAAATTATCTCACTTTTTAGGGGGCAGTGGGTGAGTCTAAAATTAGGCCTTTTGATTTCTTTTCAAAGGGCATTTTTACAGGGATAGAATTCTAGGTTAGCTTATGTTTTGACAATTTTGAGTAAATAATTCAAAGCAATCTTTCAAAACTTTGAACAGACAATGTCGTTGCTAGCTAACCTCCATTGTTTCTTTGGGGAAGTCATATGACTTATTTTGGTTTCTGTCTGCTTTCAATACCCTCTCTTCTTTTGTTTGCAGTGGTTTTACCATGATATGCTTAGTATGACATTCTTTATATTATCCTACCAGCCATTTGTAATGCTCCCTTGGTATCTTTCACTATTTTTGAAGAATTCTTGGCCACCATCCCTTCAAATGTGGCTTCTGTTCCAATCTCTTTCTTTTTTCATTGAGGGGTTCTAAATGTACCCCTCAATGAAAACCATGTTCAAAATATGTTTGATCTATTTAACTAGATCCCATATTTCTCTTATGCTGAGAGTATTTTCTGGTTTATCTTCCAATTCACTAATTTTCTCTTAAGCATTTTTTATCTGCCATTAAACATATCTATTGAGTTATCGAATTTCAGTTGTCATTTTTCATTTTTAAACTTTCCATTGTTTATGTTTAAAAGTTATTATCTGTTAAAATTCTCCATCTTACCCTTTATTTTCATCATGTTTGTAAAGTTTCTGTCAGATAACTTTAGTATCTGGATCTCTTCCAAGTCTGTTTCTGTTGTGCTTTTTCTCCTGATTTTCAGAAACCTATGCTTATCTCCTGGAATTGCCAGTGATTGTTTATTGAATTCTAGATATCAAAATTTGAAGAAATAGTTTGAGACCATAGATATTGTCACCTTGTTCGAGACTGCATTTACTTTTGCTTCTGACAGAATATAGGAATGTCATCTTAATCTGATCAGAGAATGATCTGTTTTGTGGGACTGATCTATTTCTGGTCCATGCTCATTCCTAGGGTATAGGCTGTCCAGGGGCCTAAATACAACCCTGGAAGGTTTGCCAAGGTCTTCCTCCTTGAGCTGGCCCTGAATTCCAGTTTCTGTCCCCTAGCCCATGAAACAACCCAAAGTTATGTTTGGCTTCTCTACCTTTCAGCCATCAATGTCTGCTCAGTTTCTCAACCTCTCTGCTGCTTCTTTAGACACTTCTTTAGACACTTTTCCCTTTACCTCGAATTTACCTCTCTGTACTCTTCTCTCTAAGACCTTGGCCTCTCAAGCTGTAGTTGCTCTGGTAGCTCTTCAATGCTTCCAACAGACTTTTACAAGATACATCTTGTCTAGATTTTTCAGTTCACTATCACCAGAAAGAGATATCTCCTCTCAGCCCCCCCCCAAATACTTCTAATTTTTTTTAAATAAATGTTTATTCATTTTTGAGAGAGAGAGCATGAGCAGGGGAGGGGCAGAGAGAAAGGAGACAGAGGATCTGTAACGGGCTCTGTGCTGACAGCAGCAAGACTCGAACCCATGAACCGTAAGATCATGACATGAGCTGAAATCAGACCTCAACCGACCGAGCCACCCAGGCACCCCACTTCCAACATTTTTAACATCTGATCCTAGCAGGAGCAGAAATGTGACCATTCCCATAAAATGCTAGTTGTCTTAGGTTTAGCGAAGAGGAGATTCATCGCTTCCAGGGTGAGGTGGCTCCTGTTTGGCCAAGGGCAAGTCTCAGCAGCACAGAGCAGCTGTGTGCTATTAGCAGCCAGCATTCACAACAGCTGTCCAAGTGATGTGTTTGGTGGAAAGGAGACCTAGGAGGGCATCAATGGCATGGAGTACAATAGATATCCTAATCATTTCAGTAATGCATTTTTTTTTAACTTTTCAGTTTTTATCTAGGTCTTTCCTGTTCCCCTGCCTGCCCCATTGCTAACATTTTTTCTGGCCCCTCAACAATTGGGGTATTTGAAGGGGAGGATGGAATTAGGGGAAAAGAACCCACTTAGAACATGCGCGCGCGCGCACACACACACACACACACACACACACACTACCTCCAACACCATTCCTAGACCAATCGCTGCTGCCCCAGTGGTATACCCCATTTAGCCTCTTTATTTGGAACACTTTGTCCTGATAAGCAGAACTCTTAGGCAGAGTCCTTTCAAGATTCCCCCAAACCTGCTACTTCTTGCTATTTCACCAAGTGTCCAAATAACCCATCAGAAAGTTTGCATCTCATCTTTCCAAAATCTCGGTATGTAGGACACTCCTCCTGTATCCTTCTTCCATTGGTCTAATTTTCAGGAGCATCTCCACATAACCTCTTTCCTTTAGGATTTTCCAGGCCACAGTCAGGGCCCAATCTCTGGCTCCAGACTCCAGAGGACACAGGTTAACCTCTCCCTAGTGCACACAGCTGTGTTCCCATGGTGACACAGGGATGGATGGGTTTCTTTCTACAGCTCAGCCAACAGTCATTTAGGATGAGATGTCAGGCTCTCTTTCTGGCAAACACCACACTTTCTGCTAAGGCCCTCTTACATGGCATAGTGTAGAGGGAGGCATTCTCTTTCCCTTAACCCATGAGGAGGGGAAGGGAAACAAAATTCTGATTCATTTGAAAAGTGCAGAACACAACTACAATGCCTAAAAAGATGTTTGGTAGGTGAAGGACTATGGGGCATTTTCTCATTTCTTTTCAATTAGTCCATTTTTTTCATGTTTATTGCTTTCTGAGATACAGAGAGACACAGACAGAGAGACAGAGCATGAGAGGGGGAGAGGCAGAGAGAGAGAGAGGGAGACACAGAATCTGAAGCAGGCTCCAGGCTGCAAGCTGCCAGCATAGAGCCGGACACCAGGCTCGAACCCACAAACCACAAGATCATGACCTAAGCTGAAGTCGGACACCCAACCGACTGAGCCACCCAGGCACCCCTCAATTAGTCCATTTTTTGAAAGCATTTCTGTCTTAAATGTGGTGGGCAACGTCTCGGTACACTTGTCCTTTTACGCTTCTATCAGAATTCAGGAAGCCTCAGAAATGTTGTACTTGTATCTAACACAATTTCCCACAAGATGCTATGAATTATTAATTACTTGATTCTAAAACATTATTTTTAAAACCTAAATGTTTAACTTAATAGAATTTTTTCTCTGGAGAGGAGGATTGTCAAGTTTAGAAAGAACATATAGAAAACAGCCTATTACTACACAGTTGGCATCTCCCCCTACTGAGTGACATAGAATCAGCATTAAGATCTGACTTTTACAATAATTTCATTTTAGCAGACCACATTAGACAGAGGTTTCTTTCCTCTGCACTTTCACAAGCCATGAAAACAGAATATTTCAAGCCACTGTCACTATGTCTGAATTTCCGGACACCAGGTATAACGTATATTCTTTAAAGAGTCCTAATTACTCCTTTTAATTGATCCCTGAGCATTTACTGAGGGCTTGACTCTGGCCTCGGTGCTGAATCACAAAACCCAGTAAGAAATGGTTGCTTCCCTCAATAACTTGCAGACTAGTGAGGGAACCAGAAAAATAAACAGATCATTAATATATGACTGAGCGCTGAGGGTGCTGTGGGACCCCAAAAGAGAGCAACCAGCCTGTCTTGGGTGGTCAAGAGGGGCTTTTAGGCTTTTAGAAGCAAGTGCCATTTGAGTTATCATAAAGAACAAGGACAAATTACCCAAATGATTCTCAGTTTTTTATCCTGGGTGACTGAGTGCACGTTGGTGACATCAATGAAGATGGAAAATATGTAGGCATGATATACAATGAAAGATCGTGAATTTCATCTTGGAATTGGTGGGCTTGGGCTATTGTCACAAAGAAGCAAAGATAAGTTGTAAACATTTGGACATATAAGAATAAAACTCAGGGGTATTTAATATAGAAATACAGATTTTAGAGTCATCGGCATTTAGTTGGCATTGAAATCTCGACAGTAGGCAAAATCATGAAGAGAGAACATATAGTAGTTTTACACTGCCTGGCTTATGCATCTTTTTGAGAATCTGATTAAAACAATGGACTCTCTTCCAAGAAAAATGTCCTTAAAGAAATTTTTGCATACACTTAACACTGAGACATGATTCCCTGAAGCTCATTCATGACTAAGAAAACATAGTGTGTAGGAAGAAGGGAAGTGAATTGATGATCGAAACTTCCTGAACCACGACCAAAAGTATTGATGTTCAAGATAGCATATAAGATAAAGCTGCCCAGACAAAGGAGACTTGAAAAAGTTGGGTTTCAGGAACTAAATACTTTGAATTTTATAGCTGTTTAACTATGTACTGCCTGCCTTTGGAACCAGTTCAGTCTATAAAACACATTGCCACAAAAATCCAAAACCAGAGGCAATTTCGAAATATACATGTGAAATGGAGTTGGATCTATTCATATCACAGCTCCAGAGAATATATCAAGCTGGAAGTAATGAGTTCCAGTTTGTAAGGATTTTTACAGCTCAACAGAAATTGGCTTTTCTAAAGCTTTCGCCTTCCCCAGGTTTGCCAGAGCCCAGTGCTTATGCTCCTGCTATAAAACTCATTTCATTCCTTCTTGTTCACACATCAACTTTCCCCCCTCAAAGTTTTAGGGTCTTTAGAACAAAGAACTAGTTCTTGTTTATCTTTGCCCATGATGCTCTTCCCCCACCCCACCAACTCTCCTGCAATACCTACCTAACACAAGGTCTTGCACATTCGTTTCATAAATATTTGTGGAACTAATCAGTTGTCAACCCAATCACAGAATCTTCTAACACTAGCAAAGCAGCAATCATATATATGGAAGATAATGGAAACCAGAGGCTCCAACTGCCTCTTCCCAGGTAAGGTATGATGCCTCTCATGTCTGCAGAAATTGACCAGAAGAAGTATCACAGTAAATAATATTAATCAGCCCAGGGTTTCCCCATTACACTCGCCATGCTTGTATTACACTGCGTGGTGTGGAATGAGAGAAAATGGAGGGGGGTGGGGTGTGCAGGGAGGATGTAAGCTTCCAGAGGCAGACGATAGAATTCTCTCCTTATACCATATAAAAATTATCTCCTAGACAAAGGGAGACTATCATTTATGCAAAGCAAAGGACAAAACAGGTGTTAGGACAAGAATAGATCATCTCAGGGGTGGTAAACGGAATCCTTTGCTGTACAGAAATCAGGACAGAAAGGAAGAACACAAGTGCAAGAATTAAATCACAATTTAGCCTTGTTTGCTGTGTGACATTGCAACTAAGATTGGTGCAAACTGACATCTTTAAACATTTCCTATGAGCCTGAAGGGAGGCTGTGTTTTGACCTTTGCAGATTTACAGTCCTACCTAGTGTGAAATGGAGCAGAATGTCATTGATGTTTTCAGAAGAGTATTTGCTCTGGCCCTTGTTGATGCCTTCCTTACCTCACTCCAATAAATCTTCACTTTATGTTTACACGTAGAGAACTTTTGTCATCCGTTCCTATGCACAAAGGGTCTAAATTTATTGCAATATTCGACAAGATGCTTTTTTTACTTCCTGGTTTGGGTTTGGGTTCGGTGTTACCGGTTTGTCCATCTTGAACTACCTAAAGGGCACTTGAGCGTCACAAAGCCTCACAATTCAAAAACATTAAATGAAATAAAAACACAGAGGGAGACCAATTTCAAACTAGTTTTTACTTCATGTGATCCTCTTGAAGTAATACATAGCCTAAAATAAACCCTGGCTAGAACTATGGGTTGCCCAAACTATTTGTCTTTTCTACGGGAAGGTAAGGTTTGTTCCTTTTCCAGGGTGATTGCCTAGAGGCAGACGTAGCTCTGGAGAATGCAAAATATTGTTTCCGTCTCTAACTAAAAAGAAAAAAAAAATTCCAAACCAAGTAATTGCTTTGTCTCAGACAAAGAAAGCAACATAATAAACAGCACAGGATAGAGTTACTCTTTGGTAGGTTTGTCCTGTATGTTTACTGAGCAAAGCACTTGATTCAGAAGATTCTGGAAGCAAGACTGGAATCATCAGTGAGGAAGGAGAAAAATGAGATAGGTGTCTGGTTGTGATGACTTATTCTGAAGATAGAAATTCAACAGTCAGGTTTATTTTTATAAATTCATACCTTTGCCTAGAATGTTTCCCACTTACCCCCACTGGAGCCTACCACATGATAGATTCATACCCATCATTCAAGCCTCTGTTCATACAGCATTTCTTTTGTCAGCCCCTCCTAACCCCACAAAAAGAATTCTTTTCTCTCCCTTGTCTTCCCATCTCATGTAATCACTTCCTTCTTAAGAGAATGTCTCCCCTTCCACTTTGAGAGCACCTTGAAGGCCTGGATTATTCATCATTTTCTCCCCAAGACTTGTCATGATAAGTGATGCAAAAAACTGCTTAGTAAATACATGCTGAATAAGTTTAGGTGGCTAACATTTAAAAAAAAAATCCAGCCCCCAGATTCTGAAAGAATATTCTCTCACCCAATGTCATGAAGACCAAGCCTGAGATTAGGGAAGCATGCGAGAACACACTAGGTTAGGAAATTAGCCTTGGATATGACAAACTCTAGGAGTAAGCAGTCTCAAGGCCATGCAGAGAAGAACTTTTATGAGAGAAGCTAACAGAAAAGAATTATCTATCACTTTTGGTTCATTTTCCAAGGGAATGTTAGCAAATGGGCACTTTTTTATCAGAAAAAAAATTAAAACAAAAATATTTACCCTGAAATATCCCCACATGCTACCTAATTATGTCTTGGGCAGAAATGTCATACACCCACACCAGCGTTACAGATCACCTGGGTAAGGATTGGAAAGCTCTAGTCCCACTCAGAAATTGCTCAGTCCTGCTGATGAGCAGACACTTAATGCTATACTTAACAGGACCAATTTAAAATGAGTGCCGCATGGGCCGCTGCACAGATCACCATGGACACTGTCCAAATGTCGCCTCGTGGTATGCTAGGAGCCCAAAGCTTATTGGAAAAAGGTCTACTTCTTTTCAGTATGCTTCCTTGTAAAAGTATACCTAGGTATGTACTGACTTACTAGAATTACTCCACTGCTGTATTATTTAAATAAATAACTTTCTCCAAAAGACTCTCACGATTCTCTGCAGGGAATGGAGAGACTTAGATAATGAATGCACACATTTGCACATGCAGACACACACACTCGTACACACGTACAATCATACCCCTGCGTGCAAACACATTCACACACATGTTCACCCACACACTCATCCTTCCTCCCCCTTTCCCCCTCACTCACACACACACACACACACACACACACACACACTCCCAATCAAACAGGGGAAGTAGCCCGGTGAATAGATTATTTTCAAGGACAGCCATTACCCAAAGGAGGATGCCTTTTCAGTTTCAGTTCAGTCACCAGTTGGACTTTATAGAGGTTCCCAGTAACAATCCACATCCCAGAAATTTAAGTCTTGTTTATCATTAGCACAGACCACCACATCCGTACAAATGTCTTCTAGATAGCTGGCGGGTCTTGATGGTATCAGAAATAATCTTGATATTTTTAAATCTCAGAACAGTAAGTTAACATCACAAAATTACGGCCGATAAAAATGATTTCATGTTGCTTCTCTAACTCCCGTTAGTAAGTAAACCCCTTCTGTTTTTCCCACTCGGTTCATCTTAGCTGTACTCAAAAATGCACAGGGACAGATGCCTGTGGGTCCTGCTTACCAATGAGTGCCCACGGTTAGCACATAGTGAAGGGATGGGTGACCGGATGGGGGTGGTAAGCTCCCCAGTTAACACTAACTTTAGCTAACATGTGGATGTCTGCCACGACATACTATGGTCCTCTTCTCTGGAGAAACCAAGGGGGAAATCAGAAGCATTTTCACAAAGACTGAGCCTTTCCCAGGGGGTTCCACAGCTCAGCTATGCATTTCTTAGCATCCGTTTTCTCCAAGTGCTTGGCTTCTGTATGGAAGTTTCCTTCATTTAAAGAAACTAAAATCATGCACATACTTTTCATATAAATTATTCTTGTCCCTTTCCATAGTGACATTGGAAAGCAGCGACTCAGCTTTACCTATAAACAGAAGGAAGAGCTGAGCAATTGTCCAAAGACACTAATCAGAGCAGCAGAAAATATGTATTATTCACAACCCGAAGCCTACATTTTCTCTCAGCTGAAATGTTTTGACCAGAAATTCAGATAATTATTTCAGATTTACATTTCATTTGTCTTAAGTAAGCATCATTTCACTTACACTAAAGATAAGGGAATTACCCTAAAGGTTTTTATCCAACCGTTTGTACTAAATAAATGAAATCCTAGAGTTAGAGTCCCAACAAAAGTATTAATAAATACATGCATGATTCTGTTACAGGGAGGGGTCCTACATAGTACATGTACATGATAACTCTTTCTCTCTCTCTCTCTCTCTCTCTCTCTATATATATATATATATATATATATATGTGTGTGTGTGTGTGTGTGTATTTATTTATATACAATTTTTATATTTTTAATAAATTATATTATATATAATTTTTACACAGAAAGATACATAAAAATCTACCTATACAGAATTGTCCCACCCCAATCATGCTTCTTGCACTTATAGTAATTGTAGGATCTGCAAAGCTACAAATTAAAAGAAAACAAAAGGACTCAAATGGGTCTTTGAAAACTGCCAAAGTAGAGCCCTTTTAGTTTAAACTAAGCCACAGTGTTCAATTCGTCTCTGCCCCGGACGAAAGAGTATCCATTTGGAATGCTACACGAAGATGTTTTGCTTTTGTGGCGATAATTGGCTCTAAACGGTCATAGTAATTAGCAGCATCAGGTGGCTCAGGCAGCATTTGGTCACCCATGGCCTATTTATTTGTGAGCAAATGGGAGGGTGTAGGGGTGACAGGAACAGACGGGGGAAAGACACAAGTACTTCCCTGGCACCTTGCATGGATGCCTCATGCTGTCTTTCTCCCTCCGGCACCATCATCAGTGCCTCCGGATTCTGAGCCAAGTCTGAAGAGCCCGTGGGCAAGTGCCCATGCCACCAGCTGTTCTGGCTGCCCTTCCCCAACAGCCTCTTCCTTGCCCTCCACTCATCTGGCATGAAGAAGGCATTTCTGTGCCGCTACCTTCGATCTCTGCACACTTTGGTTTCACAGTTGAGGATTTTTTTATTTATTGGTTTGGTTTTGGTCGTTTTTTTTTCCCCCCAAGAGTCACAAGCCAGTAGGGCTGTAGTTAAGGGTTAATTGGGCATAAAGGCAACATGTACAAAGACCCAGCTGTTCTTCTCAGGGAGGATTCCAGAGGGCTTTTATAACCGATTGCTACCTCTCAAAAACAACTCTGTAGTCTGATGGCAGTACCGGGAATCAAGGTGTGATCAAAGCCATAGGGAAGGAATGCCAAGCAGAAATGCCTATTTAAAAAGGCCCATGAAAAGGAGCAAGTACAGAAAAAGAAACACAAAGAGCCATGGTGGAGACTTGGGGATAAAAATAGAGTAGCTAATGTTTATTGAGCAATTACTATCCGCCAGGCACCATATTAAGCAATTTACATAGACACGACACTGAGCTTGGAATCAATCAGTATTACCTCCGTGTTTTAAATGAGGCAACTGGCTTAACAGAAAGGTTTTAAAAAGTGATTGAACACCACTCAGTCTATGTACCAAACTATGATTCAGACCCCAAGTATCCCTTCTTGAGGCCCTCCTGGGAGTCTGGAGACTGGAGGTTTGTTTCTGGGCCAGCTTCTGTGTAGCAGAGTAACTTTCAGTGTCTTTACAGACAAATGTGGGAATTTCAAGTATGGCTGACATGGTTCCTGCCTTGAAACCATCTGACAAGGTTATTTAAAATGGAGATTTCCGAGTCTCTTCTTAAATCTAATAAATCAGACTCTACAGCAAGGTGCTGAAAACTGCATTATTCATAATTCCCCCTGAGGATTTTTAGGTTCAATAAAGTTTAAGGAATGCTGGACTAGCCAATCTCTAAGGTACCCTCTATATGGAAAATTATATGGCTCTGGTGGCTCGTATGGCATCCAAGAAAATTGTTGCATTATTTATACTCAAATTGTTGCTTATTTAAAAGAAAATTCAAAATAGCCTTATTCAGTATAAATTATTTTACTCGCACGAGGTGATTTTGAATGACCCTCCGTTATTTCCAAAATTTCAAAGCCATTTCCAAAGGGTAAAGATTGCTTTTCAAACATTGAGGAAGTGAAAACCCTTAGGTTTAGGACTATTCTAAAAATGCCCTGAGCCCTGGCTGCATTTTTGGAATCAGACCTCTCTTAGGATGATTTTAAAGGAGCCAATACTCCTTTTGGATGTATGAACTTTTTGTTCTACTTTCAAATAATGCTCACATCTTATAACATACCTCTCAAACAATAAACTATATTAGGCTGAGCATATGGAAATGCTTTTTACTTGCAAAAACATTGAGTTCATATGATTCAATCTAGTGTGTGTGTGTGTGTGTGTGTGTGTGTGTGTGTGCGCGCGCGCGCCTGTCTGTCTGTCTGCCTGCCTGAGCTGGGCACAGTCCCTGTGACTAGATACTTAGGTCTCAACTTACTTTGTCCTGATAATGCAGTGCTGTCCTATGTGCATTCTCGATAGATGTTAGGTGATGATACTGATGACGAAATTTCCCATTCGGCTTCCCAGACTTTGTCCTAAATTCTTAGATCTTAATGAAAGGGGTAAATATTCACAGCTACAGTGGACCAGTCAGTGACCAAACTAAAAATCTAATATGGGACTTCGTGTTCCCATCATTCCCAAACATCATGTAACATACAAATACGTGCATCCAACCCAGAAGAGCCGGCAGCATTTTCCCCAGTGAGTTTACTCTGCATATGTGAGTTTACAGTGTCTTTTAAAAGATGGCTTCGTAGTCTAGCAGATTTTATCAGCTGTGTACTTTCTCCTGCTACTCCAACCATTTTCCTTAAACTGAGTATTCAGTCGTTGTCCCTAAAAACATATCAATAGGAAAAAGAAATCTAAAAGCTAAACATTGGGTGAAATGACATGGATTTGCATGGATTAAATGCTTGGAGAAGAAATAAAATAGACTGAGCTCACTTGACCACGTGAAATATTTGTGCCTTTTTCCTCCTCTGTCTTCCTCCTCTGCGCCCACCCCTGAGTGCCAGCGGAATTATCTGGCAGCAGTGAGCCCTAACTAAAGCTTCTGGAAGCTCTCATTCAGCAGTGAAATTGTTGTCTTCCTCTGATCCTCAGATTATGGAGATGAGGGGGTGAATGCACAGCACTACGATTTCCTACCGAGATAGCTTTTCACTCTTTTCAGTGAGAAAAAGATCAAAAGGAAACTGGCTAATTAGCATACCAAAGGAGACAAAAACCCCTAGAGCTTTATCCTTGTTGCAATCCAATAATAAACACCCGAGTACAAAAAAGATTATTTGATAATGACACGCAGAATTGAAAGCCTTTGAAATAGCTTCTAGAAAAAAAAATTTTTTTGGAAAGGAAAATATCCATAATTATACAGAATAATGCTTACACTTTGGGGAGCGGCTCTTTTTTCCTACGAGAGCTACTTGCGGAACTATTTTGCCTAAGAACGGCGATGTGGATTGCCTTTATCTGAAAAACTCAAAAAGCCTACAAAAGGCTTCAAATCCCTTCTCAAGCAAACATTCAGCTCTTTCGTATTCCCAAAAATTAAACACAGAGCTCTTGTCTTAAAAAATAAGTGTCCCCTTTTCCCAGACCAGTGCCCAGCCAAAGCCTGGAGCTCAAAACCAACGAAATTTGCGATTCTTTGAGGCTTATTATTCTTCTCTATAGCTTTTTCTGGTTTAGAAACTCTGATAGTCTCTGCAAATAAGGGCTTTTTTCTAAGTGAGTACAAAGGAATTGTTTAATTATAAACAAGTTACTCCCGGACAAAAGCATAGGAATCCACCAGGTCTACGGAGGGTCACAGCCTCAAAAAAAAATCAGACCCTCCACTCTCTGGGTTAATACTAACATTGCGGTGTTTTTCTTCCAGCATTGAGGGGATAAGAATCAACAGAACAGCTTTATCAGTAGTCACTCTGGGTTTGACTCAGCCGTGAGCATGTCTGCCTCTTCTTCTAAGACACAAGGATACCACATTGATCAAGGGACCTTGGGCACATGGTCAAGCCTGGCTTCCCCACGAGAAGTTGACCCACATCCCAATCAACTCTGGGACCTCAGCGGGACAGGAGTTGGTGGGACTGTGAATCTGGAGGGCAGGTGCTAATAGAGATTTTCTGCACAAAGGATTAGAGGTTGCCAAGCTCTAATTCCCATTAAAATGCCCACTGGCCACAGAGAAGTTGTTATTTCGCCTGGAGCTCACCCAGATAATTATAATGGACATGCCAGAGACCACTGGCTCTAAGCCATTTGAATTAAAAGCCCAGAGGCCTGGGTTATTAATACTTTATTCTGTTTCTAAGCAAAGAATCATCATCAATGAGTCCAATGGTAATGAGTCTCTTTACAAGTCTGAGGTTGAGTAAGGCCTCTCCTATCTTATAGATTTATTAATTTTTTAACAATAAATGGGTGTGAAATGTGCCTCTGACTGGCCATCAAATAGCCTCTGTTTTTCTCCAGGACACTGAATTCTCAGGTTTGACAAGATCTCCTAAGGATCTTATTTTGCTAGTTTCCCACAGAATTCCTTCTCGTTTCTTTTTATAAATTGTTCATTTCCAATGAAACAAGACTCACATCAGAATTTTACTTAGAAAATGTGTCTAGGGGTGTAAAATAAATGCCATTTACCCACCACTCCAAAGTATTAATTAGACTTAGCTGTTTGCCAGCTAAGTACCAGAGGAGCCCATGGTGATTAGCTGCACTAATTGGAAATTCAAGTGGCGCTGATAACCACACAAAGATAATAGGATTATACCTTCCCTCCCTGAAAAGAGAAGTAGCTTTGTCATAACTGTTTAGATGATGGCTTTAAGCTGTTTCACACCTAACTACCCCCAGATAAAGGGAACACTTTTAGATTCTATTTTTATACCTACAAAAAAAAAAAAAGGAAGAAAAGAAAAAGAAAAAGAAAATTCTTCCAGGTGGCAACAAAAATACAAAAGAATGTCCCTCTTTGTCTCTGGATCCCAACTTGCTCTCCAAGAAGCACAGAAAAGTGACTTTACTTGACTACCAACAGCAGCTCAAATGGAGTCAGAAAGTCAGGTAGACTTGCCCCTCCCTGCAGGAACATAGCTTTAATTTGGGTTTGCAGAAACTCTTCCAGGAATTTTTGAACACATCCATTCTCGGGATTGCCAAAACTGTAGGTATAACTTGCATTTGGGAAAGCTAAGCCGACATTATTATCTGCATTTTATACATTAAGAGACTATCATTTGAAAAGGTTAAGTGAGTCTTTCCCATTTCCTCTTCACTTGAGAAATTTCAATGTTTATAGAAATGGAAAGTTTTCCAAACCTGACAGGTCCCAGAGATATCAAGAGGCAGGGCTGGACTCCAGCAATTTCGGTCCTCTATCTCCTTACTGGGAGCCAAGCTCTGGACCAACTTCCCTAGACAAATTGCCTTTGTTGGGTTCAGATCCCTCTATTTTATCCCCATCCATAAGATCCCAATCTGGGTGAGGAACCAAAAATCTTGTGAGCAGGTCATGTTCACTGCCTTATCATCCCTTCTGATGCCCAGGCCAGCTGTTACAGGCTATGACATAATCAATCACTAAAGAAGATTGCACAAGGGAAAAAAAGGAGGGTGGAGTTGGAAATCTTTCTCAGATGTTAAATATTCAGAAGAGATAAATTAACATATATTTATTTCAAGTAAAACGAAAAGCAAAGATATTCGCACTTATAGTCAAAGTTCTGGTGGCCATGAGGGGTAGATTTTACCCCTGGATTGATCAGGTTCTTTCAGCAACTTGAGGGGCCAAGGTGTTTTCCAAAGTAAAGGTATGAAGCCAGGCCCACAATACCAACCTCTCTGGTTTGACAAAAAAAAAAAAAAAATTGTTTTGGATTACATTGGATAAATGTAATTGCACAGCCACTGGCTCTACCCACACTTGAAGGCATGCCTTCTCTAGCACATGGCCTGACTCACATGGAGAATCTCAGGAGGTACAAAAGCCATGTGGAGTTGCCATAGCAACTTAAGGAAGCCTGAAAATCCAACTTATCCCTACATGTCTCCATCACAAGCCCGGGGCATAATTTTAGATATTCTTTGGATTGGGGCATGACATCTCCAGAAAACTCCATCTAAATGTTACCATTTATCAGGGAACGCAATGAATACTCAAGATCATATTCCTGAAAATGACTTTGGGGAACTGGAGTCTGAAGAAAGGTCCTCAGGGAATCACAGAGGTATTAGTGCAAAGAAAGGCAGGGAAACTATGGATGGATTCTGAGGCCCTTTCTGGGGGAAAACCACACAGAGCACAGAGGCTTCCTAGGAAAAGCTTCACTGAACTCCAGGGCCAGGATTTCTAAAGGTGGAGAGAAGTCCACCCACAGTGGAGTAAATCAAAGACAAACTTTTTCAGTGTGAAATTTTCACCTGAGTTATCCAATAACCAGAATAGGATTTCGGGTTCATTTGAATTTTAGGCCAACTGAGAAACAAGTTCCTCACTAGAATATAAGCTTTATGCAAGCACACACTTTGTTTTATTTATTTCCCTACCCTAATGCTGAATACTATGTACTATGTGCCTGGTTCATAGGAAGTACTTAGTAAATGTTAAAGGAAGGAAGGAAGGAAGGAAGGAAGGAAGGAAGGAAGGAAGGGAGGAAGGGAGGGAGGAAGGAAAAGAGGGAGGGAGGGAGGGAAGGAGAAAATTGTCGATTACAAATTTTTCTAAGTCTAAGAAAACTGAATCTTTGGCAGTAGAGAAACTTTAGTAACTGCAATTATGGCTATTCAGCCCTGTAACAGTAGCTTCAGAAGATATAGGGGATCAAATTAAATGTGTACTTATTGCCCTAAGGAAATAACTTGGAACAGATTTTTGTTTGTGTTTCTGTGTTAATAGCGAATGGAAGGGCAGTGAGGCAATAGCTATTGGAAGCCGGAGAAAAAGGGGACCTGAATTATGTGCGGGCAGAACAATTAGTAAAACAGTCGCTTGAGGTAACTTGAAAATTAGATGCGAGTACCCAGAAGTGCTGAGCTGCTACCAAAAAAAAACCCCAAAAAAATGTGGCATCTGGAATTGTGTAGTGGGCAGAGCCCTGGCAAACCTCAAGATGGGGCTTAGTGATAGTTAGAAGGGCAGCGAGAAAATTGCTTTTGGAAGCCGGAGAAAAGAAAACCTAAGTCATGTATGAGCAGATTAATTAGCAAAACTGTCACGTACAGTAACATGGAAAACAAAAAGGATACCTAATTAACTTATGGATCCAACTAAGGCTCCATGCAGAATGTTGAAAGTAGCACCTGGCATCTTTTAGTTGCCTGAGATAAGTTATAGGAGGAGTAAGATGTACTAAAGAATAAGTTGTTCAGTTTTCATCATAATTTAGAGAAAATATAAAGGACTTTGGGGCTCAAGAGTCAAATGAATTCCCAGCCCCAGTGTGTTTTGGAAAACTATTCTCAAAGTGAGAAAGTGCCTCAAGAAAAGTATCACATCCAAGGTACTACCAGTAAAATAGGGTCTCAAAGTAAAGATCAAATCAATAATGTTGTTTATGAAAATGCAAAGATTTAGAGCACTGCCTCATACACTCTAAGCTAGACAAAAAGGCTTCTAATAATCCTCAGAACTTATATACTCTCAATGAGGAGGGGGGGATAAAAAGGCCTCCTAAAAATATTAAGGGCATTGTCCCATAGCAGTTTGACTTGCAGGCAAAATATGAGAGAGGGGTCCATCTTGAAGAACTTTATGGGTATGATAAAGCTAGTGTCTAATAAAGTGAACCCATAATAAGATTTATAAGCAACCTACAAAGGCTTTAAGAGAATTATACTACATTTAACATTGCCAGATTGTACTCGAAGAGACACAAACATTCCAAAATGAAATTGGAATTTCAAAATGAAAAGAAGCCCCCTGAGGTCTCAACCTTCCTTGAGCAGGATGAAGACTGAAAAGTGGCTCGGCTACACTCATGGGCCATCGAGAACCACACTCAGACATCAGAACTAGGCCCTACCCAAGAGACTGGCCACAGGTACCCACCTGGATTTCAGATTTGCTCAAGACTATTGACTGTTATATTTCTCCCATCTCCCCTTTTTTTGAATGGGTGTTTTTATTGCAGTTTTTCTGTCTTTTCTTCATCATGGTGATGATGGGAAGAAGAGGGAAAGATGACTTATCTCTAGATTTTAGAGATATTTAGATTGAAAGCAGCCACACCTCAGAGTTCTTATTCTCCCTGGACCCGATCTAGATGATGAGATTCTAGGCTTCAAACCTGAGCCATGATGCTATAATGGAATGAGACTTTAGGAGTCCCAGAGAGAGACTGTATAGGAAGAATGTACAGGAGGGACGAAAATTATTAAGAGTCCAGAGAGTTGTCGGTGACAGACAAGTAATTTGTCAGCTGCCCGCAAATCATGCTCTTGTAGAGTCGCCTTCCAGACTGACTCTGGGTTTGACCATGGGACAAGTTTTGGCCAATGGGACATTAGCGAATGTGTTGCAAGGAAAGGCTTGATAAGCACCTATATACTGGGCTTGTACTTTTGGAATACTCTATTAATCTTTTCAATATTAACTTTAATACTTCAGAGTGTGTTAGAGGCTTCCAAATTCCAACAATTTGAAGGCTCTATTCAATTGTTACTATAATACAGTCTAAGATGAACTATATAAAATTTTGAATCGTATGAGAAAATAAACACTCACTCTCCATTAGAAGACAAAAATTCCTAGAATATACTGGTGCTATGATCTTAGGGAAGTTATTTTCCATCACCTTCTCCTGTTCTATTTTCTTTATAGCACCGATCACTGTATGAAAATATCTCGTTTATTTATTTGGTCATTCCTTTGTTATCCTTGCCCCACACTGGAATGTAACCTTCAGTCTGTCTTCTTCTGTTAGACTGCCAGCATTTCAAACACTCCCTGGAACAGAGTAAAGGCTCAAAAAGTAGTCTATAAAACATAATGCTAATTTAAGATACATTTTGGAGGAGGGAGAGTGGGTGAGGTATGAATTACCAGTGTTCAGCATTTCTCATCCTCCTCCCCTTCCTGACACATGACAGATAACGTTTCTTAGTCCCCCTGCCATTGGACAAAGGGGCATGAAAGTAGTTCAGGCCGACAGGCTGGGAGCAGAGTGATGTGCATCACTTTCCAGTTGAAGGATTTAAGATCTAGTGCTGGCTTCTCCCTGACCTCTTTCCCTGCCACAGAAATGGTGAAGCTTTCTGTGGAGTTGCAAGGGAAGCTTTGCTCCCACATTGAACGTGACCACCTTGGAGAACCACCTGGAACTGCAGGAGATTTTCCCTGAGCAAGAAATACATTTTATCATGTTAAAACACGGAGTCAGGAGCTGTTTGCTCCCGCAGCACAACCAGACCTACCCTGACTGAGGCAACACTTGACCGTGAGTACGTCCACTTTAAGAACTCTGGAACTAGAAAGGCTAGATGGTCATTTATAGATTCAATGACTATTTATTGGGTATCTCTTATGTACAAAGCACTGTTCTAAGTCAAGGAATATAAAACAAATGTGAATTAGACACTGCTTTCAAGGAGTTTATCTTTTCATAGGAGAGATAAAGTGTGTACATAAGGAACTGTGGTACAGGGCAGAAAATTGTCATAAGACAGGTGCAGGCACAGTGCCATGGAAATCTACCTGAGATAGAAATGAAGACTCTTAGCCTAGATCCTTATGGGTATGCAACTTATGAAAGTATGAAGAATGACTTTATGGCCATATGTGTCGTAGAGCAAAAGATCAAGCCATTAGGCCTGCTGTGCTCCCACATTCTCATTTCTCTGTGCACCCCACCTTCTAGATAACCCAGTATGGGTTGAATTGTGCCCTCTTTCAAAATGTACATGTTAAAGTCCTAACCCCAGAACGCAATCTTGTTTAGAAATAGGGTCTTCCAGAGGTAATCAAATTAAAATTAGGTTATTAGCATGCACTTGAACCCAACATGTTGGATTCTATATGAGGGGAAACATGCAGACAGGCATGTATGCAAGAGTGCTAAGTGAACACTATGGTGGCGGTCAGGGTGACACGTCTGCCACACAAGGAAAGCCAAAGGTCACCAGAAAACCTCCAGAAGATGGGAGAAAGGCACGGGACAGATTCTTCTTCACAGCCTTCAATAGGAAGCAACCCAGCTGACAGCTTGATCTCAGACTTCCAGCCTCCAGAACTGTGAGATGATATATTTCTGCCGTTTAAGCCACTCAGTCTGCGGTGCTTTGTTACAGAAGCCTCAGAGAACCAATATAAGCCTTAAATAGATGCACGAGACAGGGAAAGGAATAAAAGCCTGAGACTATTCAGCCAAGTCCATGTCCCAGAGGCCCATTATCTGTTTCTCTTTCCTCCTCTCTACTGGCAACAAATCAGGTTGATGAGGAAAAGGTGGAAAGTAACCAAAAATTTCTGGCTATCATTGCCTGGGGTGGAAGAAAAGATAGAAATGTGTGTGTGTTTGTGTGTGTGTGTGTGTGTGTGTGTGTGTGTGTGATTCTTTCCATCTTCCGTGAATGTCTTTTAAGCATAGTTTTGATTTTTTTTCCCCGAGCAACCAAGTTTCACAAAAAGTCTAAATTTTAAAATGCCCTAAAACCTTTTCATGTTTGTGTTTGAAATTTTCTCAAGCTATATGGGTGTGTATAGCATTAGAACGGTTTGCTTCTGATTATTCCAGTGAGTTTCTAACTCATTAACTATCTGGGCCTTCCACACACCAATACAGAGGGGTCCCTTTGGTTTGGTTTTGTTTTTAAAATATTTATTTATTTTGAGAGAGAGAGAGAGAGAGAGAGAGCGAGCAAGCAAAGGAGGGGCAGAGAGAAAGAGGGAGAGAGAGAAACCCAAGAGTTGGATGCTTAACAACTGAGCCAGCTAAGTGACCCTGGAGAGGTCCTTTTGAACATGTTTCCCACTCTTGGTGTCTCAGGTTCTCTCATATATAAAAGGCAACATCAAGTAATGACACCAGCTCTTCATCTGGTTTGTCAAAGTGCGTCTGAAAGCAAGTCCAAATGAGGAGAACCAAAATATTTGGAGTAATGTCAGCATCTCTGGTAGACTACAGTCTCCCCTGGTGATCACTTTAAAATGCAAATCTCTTTAGTTACCTAAGCTCTGGCTGGTTTTTCTTTTCTTTTTTTTTTTCATTCTCACTAGTTCATACTCACTGTTTGTAGGACTCTAAACATACATTTTGCCTCTCCTACAGGTATGTCAGCCACGGCCAACTTACTGACAGAGTGACAAAAGGTACCTCGCATTACTAGACGCCTCACAAAATACACAAATGACAGAATCCTTGCCCTCTAGGGAGGATAAAAAGACTAATGGAAGAAATGGTATTTCCACCAATGCACATATTAATATTTGACTTGATTAAAAAATGCTCATCTAAAGAAAAATAATTTCCCTTGAAGTCAAGAAGTTTGACGATAGATCTAACAGTAAAAGGAGAAGGAAAAAGGTCGTGGGACTAATAATAATAATTAGCACTTATGTTGGCACTCTTTCTATCTTCAAAGCAGTTTTTGAAATATTAACTTGTTAATTTTCCCAACGTTCTTGTCAAGCTTATAGAGCTTTACACTGTTCTGATGTTCCCTCCAGTATAATCCCATATAATATGTGAACGTTCAATTGATTTCTGCACACAAACACTACTGGAGGTCTGATCAGCCCGCATGGCATCTGATACCCAGTCAGCTCCCAAACTTTGCTGCAAAGAAAAGATGGAACTTCCTGCCTTGTTAGTCCAAAGACCCACTCCAGATTGAAGGGTCTGCCTAGAAAAAGGATTATCACTTTAAACACCTATTCGGATTTCATCAAGAGGGCTCTTTCTATTTCTTGCCATTTAAGTCGTGAGTCCCTCAAGCAAATGGACTGTGTATTTTTCATGTCCGTTCCCAGGATCACCTAGGCCATGTGCTGGCTCAGAGTGATACTTAATAAACGTTCACTGAACAATAAAAATGAAGTCTTTATTGAGAACCTATTGTTGAACTGTGAAGAATAAATAGCATGTGGTATCTTTCCTGCCCTCTGGAAACTCAGCACAGAAAAGGAAGCAGGACTCAGGCGTGGGAAACAACTAGATGCAGAATACAACTAAAAGCCATGATGTGTGGCACCAGAAATGAATGCTGGGGGCGGGGGTTGAATTATATACATTTGTCTTCCCAACCCATTAACTTCACTTCCTTCCTTTGCGTTTATGCAAGTGTGTCTAACCAACTTGTGACCCGCACTAAGTTGTTACAATAGTAAAATATTGACATCTCCTAGACTGCTTAATACTGAGACCTCCCTCATTTGGAAATGACATACATACAAAACCAATTCTTTCTGTGTAAAACAACCACAAAAACACAGAAATAAACACACACACAGAAACACACACACACACATACACACACAACTTTAATTCTCACCCTTCGTCTAAATTAAAGCTTCAGGATGTTTTGAAGAAAAAGTAAAACAGCTCCAAGCTCTAACTGAAATTTTGTAAGACTTCTCTGGGTTTGAGGAAAGTTGATTTCTGAAAGAGAGTTTTATTGAATTCTTCTTAAGGTGGAAATTTGTGATTCCTTCTCTTTGCGTGGGAGTTGTGTAGCCATAGTGGAAACCCATACCCCCAGTACACATTTCAATCCACTGTGCTTTTTCCAGGGTATTCTGAATCTTGTCAAGATATTCTAGAGGTGCCATAAACAGTCATGTCCAAAACAGAATTTATTCTCTTCCCCTAAGCCCAAGCCTGTTCTTCTTTCCAGCTATGAAGGCCACCAAGACTGGGCACACCCGCGAGCCTTCCCTGTCACGAACTGCATCTCATCAGCCACAGAGTCCTACCTATTCAGCCCCCTCTGTACCAGTCTAATCTTCCTCCCTGCCACTGTCTCAAGCTCTGTCTCAGGATCAAGGGCAGAGCGTCAGTCTGTCCACTTCATCTTCCTTTCCCCCACCCCGCCTAACTATAGCCTCCAGACTCTCCTCTCTTCAAGTCCACCTTTACTTCACTACCTGTACACCTGCAGATTTATTGTCTCTAAGCTCCAAATACACCCTTCCCTGCCCTTCTTGGAGATACTGGAGCTGAACCCAAGTAAATGTTTCTCTTTTGCGAGGAGGCACGGTGCCAGCCTTGTCAGTAGAGGGCGCTAGAGGGAGACTGCAAGACAAGAGTCTTGCCTTCCTGGTTCCAGAGTTTTTCTTCCTACCAAGCATTGCACGTAGCTTTCTTCCCTACGGGCCACTCCTTTGCCAGTGGTGCGCTGGAGGTCTGCGAAGCAAACCCTCCCACGAGTTCCATCCCCACTCCCACAGGTGGCTTCTGCTCGCCGGCCCAGCCTGCATCACCTCCGTGAACTTCTCTGCCTTTCCCTGGTCCACACTAGATGAATCCCAGCCTTGGCAGTGGGGAGGGATGCCTCCTCCAAGTCTGTTCCTAGCATGCATGCTCCCTTGGCCCTATAAGAAATGACTGCTCCCTACATCTTATTCCTGTACTCTTGATAGCTCTCTTTACACATCTTAGGAGGTAATACACTTTAACTAGCTAATAATTTGTATGTGGTATTAAATTTTCCCTGTTCAAATTGCTATGAGCCTTTAGTCTCCTGGCCGAATCCTAACTGGCTCACTACTTGTGTTCTAAATATAAATCAAGTCATATCAACCCCTCCTACAAATCTGCATGGACTCCTCATCACATATAACAGGAAATCTAAATTATCCTTGGGTCCAAAACAAAAGTCTAATTGGGAACTATAATCACACAGTTTGACCATCTCCACAGATCACATGAACCCAGTCAAGATTCCACGGCTGCTTGCTTTTGTGTTTGGTGGGCATGGCGTTGGACCACATGATACCAGGGGGGACGCAGACATACCCTCCTTCCCGTGTTTGCCACAGCTCACCTCTCACGGGAGCTGCTGGAACACAAGCCAGAGGCACCCATTCACTGCCCACCAAGCTCCAGGGTACCCACGGACGAAAGCAACCCAGCCACAGCGGTCCTCCGTTTCCCCCATCATTCCACCTCCATCCCCAATGGCCTTCAGCACGCTCTCTGAAACGACAGATAGCAGTCCACTGAAAGAATTCAAGGCATGTTGCAGACAAACTTTTCTCCTTGTTTAAGTCTTCTCAGAAATGGCTGGTTCTGTTTCACTTCAAAAGGCCTCCGGACGCCTGGCAAAAAAAAAAAAAAAACCATAGTCCTGGCCTGCCGTATCTCTCCCCCTCTCCCACAGACATCACCAGGAGCCCAATTCATCACATCCTTAACAGCACCCTTCAGATTCATCTGTCAGGGCAGAGGACCCAGATTAAAAATGAAACGACCATTTCCCTTGCTTGACAAGGGGAGACCCAGTCCGCCAAATTTCCATCCCTATCACTGGGGAACAGGACTTTAGGAAATAAATAATAAATGCTTTCGGACCTCAGGCCACGTAGCCTAGAATACTTAGGGGCTTCTTATCTTCGTGCAACAATTATTCCAGTTAATAGGTTAAGGGATATATATATGAGATTACCGGTAATCCTTTCACACTGTTGTTCAGCACTTACTTGAGATGCAGGGCACACATATTTAAGAATTAGCACCCCTCTCTCCTCGCTCGTACCCTTAGAGTGATACCACTTCCTGCTCTCTTCCCTTGCAGAATAGACACAAAGAATAGTTACAGTAGGGAGGTTATTACAATCAGGCTCTTTTATATCTTTTAGGCAATTACAGGCAAAGACAAGAGTGCCTGATGCACAGCATTTTCAGAATTTGTAATTTTGGCATCTCATCTTGCCAAGCCGTGATAACATCCAGATGTTGCCCTATTGAAAGGTGTTAAATAGAATAAACCTCGAGCCAAGAGTACTTCCATGTTTTATTTTGGGGGCTTCCAAAATGTAAAGTATATCATTTTTTTTTTCTTTAAAATATCAGAACTTCCATAGTTTAGGAAATAATGTTCTGGCCTGCGTGATGTCTTAGTGTCTGATGATAATAATGGCAGCAGTAATGTTTTATTGCTTTAACAAGCATTTATATAGTGCTTACTATGTGCTTTTCAAATATCTACTTATTTAATTCCCTCCATACCCTATGCTGATACAACCACCTTCAGTACAGATTTCCCCAGATTAATGGTCTAATTCCAGTTGGATGCTTATAAAATGCCGCTTCTTCCAGGGCTGTTTGCATGTAATGGGAAAGGAATGGCCACTCACTGAGGGCTTGCCAGGGGCTTAGAAAAGGCAGTCTTCATAAATCCATGAAGAAAAGGTACATGCTCATTCACAGAGTTTGCCTGAGAATTCGGGAGGAAAAAAAAATTAAATCCTCAAGTCAACCCTTACGAATCACATCCTGGATACAAGTTACCTGGAGACATTTCGAGGTGGCAGGGTTTTTTCTAGAATGGGCTACCCAGGCTGTAAAAGGGATGCCCACTGTGCTCACTCAGCGAGTCCTTACTGAGCACCTGGTTGGTATGTGGGGGCCTCTGTACTCAGTGCCCCTGTGGCCTCGCACACCTGGGTCAGGCTGCGTGCCAGGTGCTGGCAGAAAGGATGGCACAGGGTGCTAGGGGAACGTGTAGGAAGGACACATAACCCAGCCTTCAGATAGCCAAGGATGGCCTCCCTAAGTCTAAGCAATGACCTGAAAAATGAAAAATAAAGCATTGCATTGCCAACCCCACAGAGCCTTTGTTTTTGCTGCCTCTGACCTTGAGATTGTCCTCTTGAGTTAAACGCCTGGGGGTGGAGGGTTTAACTTTGAAAGTCCAGTGTCAGAGGCATCTCCTTAGATTTGTCCCATTCTGGAATGTTTCTTTAAATAAGGCTGGCATTCTCACTAGTTCCTTATCCCAGGAAGGTTCTTTATGACATTCCCCAGCTCCTTTCAAGAGCCAACATGTGAACTTTCTGGCTCTTCAACAGGCAGATGCAGATGGCACCCACAAACCTCTTTCCCTCACGTACCTGGAGCCTGCAGAAGAGACAGAAAGATGCAGACCTTAGATTCATCTATCATCTTCCCTCCATAACTCAGGCAACTGGAACCAGTATGAAAAGCAGCTTATCCTGGGGCAATTGCAGCTTTCTCCATGGACATGGCACAAAGCCAAGGGGTGTAGGCTATTGTATCCCAAGGACTGGGGATGAGGGTAGGGAGAGATGACCCTGGGTCACAATCAAGAATTAAAATTTAGGGGCTGTTCATGGCACTAGTACCTAAGAATTTTCAAGTCACTCAAAAAGGCAATATTCCAAAATCCAGCTACCATGTCTAAGCCAGGCAGGAAGAGAAGAGTGAGACTAAGTGCCTAAGAGAGGAGAACCACCAGAGATTTATGTGTAGGGAGCTTCAGAGCAGGAGGAAGAGAGGAGAGCCCTGAAGAAACTCTATAGAGCCAAGGAACAAGCAGCTACAGAGGACCAATATAGGATCTCTGCAACTAGGACAGGGCTGGGAAGTTTTAGGAGAGGCCAGAAGGCTGCCAACACACTCACTTCACAGCTGGCAGGAGAAGGAAAAAAACACACAGGAAGACCTTGAATTGCGAGTAATTTGTCCTGCGGGTGTCCCGCAAGATGGGCAAACATTTCTAATAATTTTTTTTCATGTTTTCTTTATTTTTGACAGAGAGAAAGAGCCCAAGTTGGGGAAGGGCAGAGAAAGAGGGAGACACAGAATCCCAAAGTAGGCCCCAGGCTCTGAGCTGTCAGCGCAAAGCCCAACGCGGGGCTCGAACACACAAGCTGCAAGATCATGACCTGAGCCGAGTCAGACAGTCAACAGACGGAGTCAACCAGGCGCCCCATGTCTCTAATAAATTTTAAAATGATAAATGAGTGATGTCTTGCAATACGAGTAGTACATGATACTAAACATCATGTGATCACAACTGAGCCAATGGTTCCTCTCTCTCTCTCACTGTAGGATTGTGGGTGATTGTCAATGCAATGTCACATTTCTGTGAAATCCTCAAAAGGAAGCAAAAACAAGTGTCATTGGATAGGTTCCTTGTTAAAGTTGCAAGAAAAGAAAGGTTCCATTGAGACAATAGATAGCAGTTATTCCATTAGTGATAGTGAAAGTCGTCCTATACAATAACCCTCCTCTTTCTTGTCTCCCTCACACCGGCCACAAAGGTTTTCAAAGATAAGTTCAGGTGAATTTGTTTATTTTTCTTTCTATCTTGTATTTTCTTTATTATTTTGTACTATATGACAGAACTGTAATCATTTTTATATGACTATTTTTGGGTTGTGGAACAAATCATCTGCGTTCCCATTATTTCCTATCGGGAAGTTCACTTTGAGATACAAGTGCTTTGGATTACAAGCGTGTTTCCGGAATGAATGATTCTTGCAAACCAAGGTTTTACTGTACTCAGTTGCTCAGTATTAGCCTCTGCAGAGACACTTCAGAGCAGAAGCCCCAGGCCAGGAACACGCTGCCATGTCTGGTCACAGATGCATGTTCCAAACCACCCCATTTCTAAGCTACTCAGGTTGGCCGAGATCCACACTTTACATGACCTTACGACAACCCTACCCCAAGCGTGTCTGGAATGAGGTGAGAAGAAAAACGTTCCCTTCAAACAACAACAACAACAACAAAATCATGACACTGAATATAGTTCAAAAGAGTTTTTGAGAGTACATACAGTTTGAAGACACAAGAATGACATTCACAAGGCTCTGCCTCCCTGGAAGAGCTCACACAGCCCAAAGTGAAAGGTCGATTGATCAAAATAATTGAACAATAATCCAGGCTCTCATTCATTCAACAAACATCCCCTGCTCACAGCTCAAAGGTAAAAATATATGCGGTCTTATGTGAGTACAGAGATGCTACCGCTCTACCAAGGAGACCCCAGAAGAAGTAGAAAGAAACTGAACAATTCCAGCTGAGAAAGGATTGTAATATGTGTTTGCCAGCCCTACTCGGAAAGTCCCTATATCAGGGGGAAGGTGAGACTGGGATCCTTATAATTACCCGGGAAGAGATGTGACATTTATTAAAAAAAAAAAAATCTGTGTCCATGAAGACTGTCAACTTTTGGAGGGCAAGAAAAATGTTCTCCTCACCCCACGACCCCAGCTTTTCATTAGTACCTGGTACATAATAGATAACAAATATATATACTTAAGTGAATTGACCTGAGGCTCTTGTTTTTCTAATTTTACAAATGGCATCAAGGACTGAAAAACAATGAAATGCAAAGGAATAAGGCTAGTAGTTCGACTTTAAAAGTCTTTTAAACTCCTTTTCTCTATTCCTCATAGACAAAGAAGACTGAAGCCTGGCCTTAGGTTTGATTTTGTATATTTTTTTAAAACTCCATTATGGAAACTGTCTTGAAAGTTCTGGAAAACAAGTTCTGGGAGGCTGCGGAGGGAGAAAGAGTCAGAAGCCAGGGGGCAGCAGGTGGTCCATGGATGTTTGTCACACATTTGTTCCAGACATTCATCACAAGCTCAGCAAGGAAATGACAAGCTTGCCCAATCAATAACACTTCTATTGTGTTTCATCTCTTTGGATTTGCAGAATAATTTGGTAATTCTGCTTCTCAATCCTGCACATCTTGAGCAAATGAGGATGATTATGGGTGTCTCAGCCCATTCGGCTCTTTATCTGAAAGCTGCCCATCTCCTGTGAGAAGTCAGCTTTCTTCCCAAATGTACAAGGTGTTCAAGAGGGATTATTCCTTTGTTCCCTCCTGAAGATGTAGGAAAGTCTACCTCGTGTCGCCATCATCATGGGCCCATCTGACTATCTAGCCGGCTTGGCCCTGGGGCGCACCACCACAACAGCACAAAGGACAGCGCCAAGAGGTGACTTTTTAAGTATCACGCCGATCCTGCTGCAACCTTGGAAGCGTCATTCCGGCAGACAAGAAATCACTGCTGGAGGCCCCACTGAGTTTCTCAACAGCGGAAAGTATTCAAGTGTGCTGCCTGAGTACCCTAGGCCGACCCTGGGGAGCTGCCTTTATTCATTAATAGCTGTTCCTGAGTCTTGCCAGTTAATAGAAGATGCTCTCCAGAGACATGAGCCATCACTCCTAATTTGGCGTCAAGGATTTTGATTGCAACCTGGAGACTCAGAATTTAAGAGCGGGGGCAGGCAGAGAGAAAGCCCGGCAGAGGAGGAGGCCAGGAAGAGGGGAGGGTCGGGGAAAGGAAATGGACGGAGCAAACTGAAGAGGGACAAACACACAGAGAGATGCAGACACAAGGAGGGGAAAGAAAACACAGAGCGGAGATGAAATAAAGGAGAGACTGAGAGGAAACATTTTTCAAAGCAGAGCTCGTCATTCTCTTTGCAGACTTGTTAGTTGCAGGTTTCTAATGCCACTGATGAGGCGTGGCTCAGATGCTAAGGGCTGGCAGTAGTTGTTTCCTCAAGGACCTGCTGAGTGGAGCAAAGCACGGGGTTGGGCCAGCAGATGAACTGAAAGGAAAAGGGAGCTAGCTGCTTTTCAATTTGGAGAATGATATCCAGGAAGGAGCGAAGTTATCCAGGGAGAGGGCGGCATGCATTCAGGGTGGACTCCAAAGAATTGTGGGGTAAAATGTTTGTGGGAAATAATTTGAGGGTAAGGAGGGGAAAATAAAGGCATATATCCATATTATCATGCCTGTGCTTGCTCATTGTGTCTCCTTTTCTTCTCTTCCCCTCATTCTTATTGTGTCCCTATGTGCACAGGGAGGAAAAAAAAACCTAAGGGTTCACCATGTTTCCAGCAAAAAGGGAGAGAAAAAAAGATGAGTAATTTCCATAGTATATTATTACATCAGGAAAATTTAAATTTAGTGTTATAAATCTTTTTTGTTCACCAAATATGCTGTCAATTTGAAGAACAACTATTTGGTTCTTTCCACTTTATCGTGTGTGAGCTTAATTAATCACAAAGGAATCCTCTGCAAACCATTTTCCAGCCCAAGAGACGATTGTTTTCTATAGCACGATGTTTCCTTCTAACTAAGGATGGCACTAAACGGGAGAAAACATTAAAACCCTGATGTGCATCATAATGAACTCCATGCGAAGTAGTTATATTAATGTAATGGAGTTGAGATCTTAATTGCACTCGTGTTTATATTTGCAACCTCCTTTTTTAAAGCCTTTTTATTTTACTAAATGATTTGAACGACGAGGTAGGAGAGGTTACTTGGCCTGCTAAATAGAGATGGGTTTCACCACGCTAAAGGAGGAAAAATGAATCTGGGAGGGAAGACTGGCTAATTTAATTTCGTAAAGTAGGTTTTATTCTCAGTTGATAATGGCTAAAATTGCTCTGTGAAAGCAATCTTTCCCGAGCCAGAAAATGTTCCCTGGACGCTTAAAAAGAAGCATGTCCAACAGCCCTTTTTTGTTCCTCCCTATGACAACCATTAGCTGCCACGGAAAAACCTCCAGCTCCAGTGCTGAATCCTGTATGAAGCAATTTAGGCAGATGCATCCTCTGGCCTCTGATTGAAAGAGCTGATAGATGGTAGCATACCTCCCAGCCAAACTCAGGATGGGACAGACTGCACAGTAGGAGGTGGAGGGAAAACCCTCCATAAAGCCTGATATGAAATAGGCATTCAATTAAGAATATTGCCCGATGAATGAAACAACGAATGAGCGAGCGAGTTAGTGAGTGGAGCTGTCAGGACTTTTAGTCAGAGGATGGGACCCTCCCCTCTCAACTCTTTTCCTTGTTCCTGTTCATCAGACACAGACTAAGGGGAAATATGCTTACCTTTTCTAATTAAAACTCATTAATGTGGACACTGGGCAAATATTACACTTCCCTCCCATAGCTCAGCCAGGAATTATCCTGCCATGTGCTGACTATGTTATCAGACAGAGAGGGTGGTGGTGTTGTCCAGTTATGTGGTGCCTTTCTGAGATTTTTTCACTTGGGTCTTAAGACTTAGAGTTCCTGTTCGCCCCCAGAGCCATATGTTATTATGTGGATACCAATAATCAAATAAACCAACCTTGTGCTCTTTGTTGGGGGCTGCCGGGGAGCCCAGGAAGTCCTACAGCCAGCCTCTAGCACCTGCACTGAGCCAGGCAGGCAGAGATGATGTACTCACCCTACCCTTGACTTTATCCTATGGCCGCCTTCTTCTCCTTCTCCTTCTTCTCCTTCCTCTCCTTCTTCTCTCCCTCCTCCTCCTCCTCCTCCTCCTTCTCCTTCTTCTTCTTCTTCTTCTTCTTCTTCTTCTTCTTCTTCTTCTTCTTCTGACTCCAGCACATTTCTTTGTTTATTTATATATTTGTTCATAGCTTACTCAATGTGGGTTTTGGGTTATGATAATCAGATCCTTCTCTTTTTCTTTTTTCTTCTTCTTCTTCTTCTTCTTCTTCTTCTTCTTCTTCTTCTTCTTCTTCTTTTGACTCCAGCATGTTTCTTTGTTTATTTATATATTTGTTCATAGCTTAATCAATGTGGGTTTTGGGTTATGATAATCAGATCCTTCTCTATGGAGGAAAAAAAAAGAAAAGAAGAATGAAGGGAAATGGATAAAGAGATATGGAGTTGAATTAGAGACTGTGATGCTTTCAATCATTCAAAAACATTTGTGTTTTCTCATGGAATGCCTGGCACTGTACTAGGTGCTGGCGAGTTTAGGGCCCAGTAGAGGAGGCAGATGGGAACACAGAAATAATTATAAAGCTTAGAGTAGGACCACATACCTATGAACAAAATGCCATGAAGCAAGTAGAGAGAGCCAGTAATTCTACCTGGGGGGATTCCTGTCAGCCTAAGGTGAGAAGTCATTTGTCAGTTAGAGAAGGGGAGAAAGGCTATCCCCAAGAGAGGAGGCATCACATGCAGAAGCACAAAGCCATGAAAGGGTATGAGAAGCCCCATCTGGCAGAAGATTGGTATGCTTGGGGTGGGGAGACGTTGGAGGGACCGAATTTGAGGAATAAGAAGTCAGTCACGGTCAGATTTGTGAGCGCCTCAAATAACAACCTAGGGAGTTTAGCTATTTGCCCTCGGCATTAGGAAGCCAGGGGCAATATCAAAACCAAGACAACCATGTGGTCAAGTTTACTTTCTCCAGAGAAGCCTCTTTGGGTTGGAGAGAAAGAGCAGCCAATGGGGCTCAAGTTTGGTGAGCCATGTTGAGAACAAGGATCAACAGACAGGTATATGTATATGTGTGAGTTGGGATGGCAGGGTTTTTCTAACTGATTGGACACAGAATCAGGAATGATAGTAATGAGCTTGGGATATGGGGGGTGGACACCAGCCTCATCGAATACAGATGAGAAGTGGAAGGGGACATGTAACCAGGGTGGAGGACAGTTACGTGTGAGGTGCCCGCAGGACATCCAGGTGGGTAGCAGAGAGCTAAAAATACAGAGTTTGGGGATGGCACCAAGAGAATTAGATTTGACATTTTTGCATGTAAATAGTACCTAAAAAGTTATAAGGAAGACAAGATCACTCAGGACATGAGCATGTACAATACAGACAGAAGAAAATAAGGAGATCTGAGGTTGGGAATTTTTGTTTTTGTTTTTTTTTTTAATGTTATCAAGGGAGTAACTACATCTCCTTTTCTAGAGGTTTTTTAAAAATGCGAGCCTCTCCTCTTCCTAAGGTAGTTTTGGGTAGCTATTCTAACAGGCAGACCTACCTGCCAGGTGATCTTTAAAATGAGCTCAGGTGGCTGCAGTCAGACACCTAGACGCTTTACGTCGTGTTAAAAAAAAAAAAGCACTGAACAATAACATTAGCAAGAGGCCACCTCTCAGTGCTTGGGAAAGAACAGCTAATATCCCCCAGGGGACCAATGTCATGTTTGGAAGAAGCGGCAGAGGTAAGGAACTGGGCTGTGTGCCAGTATAAAGTGGTGTCTTAAGGCTGTTTAAAATACATCAGAAGCTATGAGTGTTGCTTTAAAAAAAAAAAAAAAGGAGGTCAAATGGTAAGAAGTACATTGCTGTCCGTAATATATAAATGTGAAGGCTAGAGACTGCCGCTAAATTCATGTAGATGAATGACTCCAGGAGTCAGGGGAGAGTGGCATGTTTAAAGAATCAAGAGAACAAAGCAAGTGAGACAGAAGGGAGAAAGGCAGGGAAGCGAAAAGTCCTTGGAAGGGAATAGAACACAAGGGCAAGGGAGAAGTAGCCAGTAGGAGCCAGTGTCGCAGGTCTGATTGGGAGGCAGGAGCCAATGTCACCAAAATAGCCAGACAAAGACAGAGAGTGACCAGACAGTGTTGAGGAAGAGATGAGATTAAGGGCAGGCAGGATTTCTTGCAGTCAAGGGTAGAGACATACAGTTGAATAGAAAAGTAAAGATGGCTGCCACGTCAATACAGTTCTGACCTAATAGACTGGAAGTCAGAAGCCCTCAGCTCACACACTGAGCTCTGACAGGGACTGTGAGGACACAGGCAAGTGTCTGAATATATTTGCGTGTTTGTTTTCTCCTTTGTAAAATGGGAACAATGATACCTTTTTAGGATGTTTGAAAATTCAATGAGATGATACAGAAGTTCCAGACCAAGCATACTGTAAGTGCCTAATAGAGACTTTTTTAGCAATTGGACAAATTAATAATGGCCAGATTGTGAAGAGTTTTGCTGATTGGGGTTGAAACAGAGGTAAAACCTGAAGGGTTGACCAGCTCCCCAAGGAAGAAAAAAGAAAAGAAGTAATTTGTGTATGTTATGGTTGAATTGTGTTTCTCCCCCCGCCCTCCTGCAAAAGGAAAAAAAAAAAAAAAAAGATATGCTGAAGTCCTGAGCCCAGGACCTCAGAATGTGACCTTATGTAGAAATAGGGTCTTTATAGATTTAGCCAATTCCAGATGAGGTTGTTAAGGTGGAACCCCATCCAATCTGACTCGTGTCCTTATAAAAAGGGGAAATTTGGACACAGACAGAGGACCGTGTCCACATTTGGAGGCAGGAAAATTGAACATGCACAGAGACAGGATGATGGGAAGACACAGGAGAATGCCATGTGAAGACAGAGGCAGAGATTACGGTTATGCTGCCACAAGCCAAGAAACACCAAGGATGGACGGCCCCCACCAGAGGCTAGATGAGGCCAGAGCGGTTTCTTCCCCCCCGCCCCACCACACTTCAGAAGGATTATGGCCTTGCCAACTTCTTGGTTTTGCACTGCTAGCTTCAGAACTATGAAATAACCGATTTGTTATTTTAAGCCACCCAGTTTTGGTATTTTGTTAAGGCAGCCTTAGGAAACTAATATAACATCTAAGTGCGGAATATCAAGAGGGAGGTAGGCACCCACACTGTGTGCCCAAACCTGCCATCAACAGTTTCAACAGCAGGACAACTTGGCCTTGCAATTCTGCACATCGTCACTACCCAGGATTCTCTTGACTGCGGTTCAAGAGACAATATGCCATCAACCTGTGTGTCTGTGGGATGACAGCCGGCAAGGTTGGAGGGAGAAGGTGAAGTGGTGAAGGCAAGTCCCAGGCAGGCAAGAGGCTGGAGCCACAGAAGGTGATTTCCTACGAGGGAAGAAGCCATTCTATTTGCCCAACTGACAAAGAAACAGCAACATAGATGAACGAGAAACAAGACGAATGTAGAATACGGTGCCATTTGTGTCCTTTGTAAAAATCGTAGCATTCACATTATTCTGGCAGAAAACTCAAAATAGAAACCTTTGTCGTGCTTACTTACCAAGTTACTAATGAGGCACAGGGAGAATTAGGAAATCAGGCAACACACAGAAACATTTATAACAGAATTTTGAAAACTCAGTAAGAAGTTCAATTTGTATGGTATTTGGGAATGGGTTTACCCCTCTGGAGGGAAGGGGGGAAGGGAAGTTGGTGCCAGGCCCTTGCTAAGCGTGGACATAGGCACCTCGTTTCGTCTCTCGACGGCTCCGTTTCACAAGCAGTGAAACAGGCCCAGACAGATTAAGAAATGGGCCTAAGCTGATGAAATTCAGGGCTGGGATTTATACCCTGACATGCCTGACTCCCAAAGCAGGCCCTCTTCCCCTCGCCATGTGGACCTATAAGGATATCGATTAGAATGAAATTTCTCAGGAACCTGCAAATCCAGTGACAGAGATGGCCTGGGGTAGCATCAAAGGACTTCATGATGGCATCACCCAGCAGCCTGTCCACTCAGCCCAGAGCCCAGCTTGGGCAGGCACTCAGCAACCCCGCCTCTCCTCAAAGTCAAATGGCTGCCTGGGGTGTGTGTGTGTGTGTGTGTGTGTGTGTGTGTGTGTGTGTCCTTGAGGAGTTGCCAGCTCTCCACTGGGCCAGTGAGCTGCTGGGTGACTTCTAAGGGCCACCCGGACCCCTCTGGAATTGTCCCACTGCAGAGAGATAAAAGCCCGAGGACCTGGCCAGGCTCCCAGGAGACCTCCAGCCCCACCCCCACCCAGGTGTACGCTCCCCACATCCTGAAGTAGCTCATTACAATCAGGGGCTGAAGAGTAAAACAGAAATTAAATTGACACTTTGAAGCATTAATCTAAGCACAAATTAATATTCATCAACATCTGCTATTTGTTCAGGTGAGTGTTCAGCTTAAACAAAAAAAATAGCATTCTTCCCACCCAGAGACGGCGTGTACCAGAGAAAATGGAGCCCGCGCTCAGGCCCTCTGCATGCACAGCCTGCAGCTGGCTCCCTGCGGAAACCCCACCAGTGACAGTCCTCCCAGAGGGACCCTGAATAGTGTTCAATAAATCATTTTTATTTGGACACTTGTCTTCCTCCTGACTTGCAAGACATCACTATTCCTTCTCAGAAGGGAAGGAATAAGAAGCTGGGTGCTGTTTATTCCATCTCTGTACTTGGCCACAGGGGCTGTCCCTGTTGTCCGCCATTTGGTCGTTACCATCAGGGCAGGAGGAATCGCTTTGCTGGAAAATTACTAGCTAAATTTCCAAATGTGTGCGGAGAGAAATTTGCAGGGAAGCAAGGTCGGGTAGGGGGCCCCCACGGGGGTTGCTATAGCTCCACATGCACAAAGAATGAGGCAATTCCACAGGAAACCCTGCGCTGTGACAGCAAAGGAGAGTGCTCAGTGGTGGCACACAGGGAGCGTCACCGAACCCATAACATCTTTAGAGCAAGGGAGTATTTTTCAGGTGATAACCAAGCTAACAGCTGTTCTCTTCCTGCCAAAACACCAGACAAATTTCTGAAAGCCCTCCCACAACTACGGGCCAGGGTGGATCTGAGGGATATCGAGAGACAGTCTGTGCCCTGGGTGGCACCGATGGCTTCAACGGGCACTTGGGAGGATGTCTCTGCTTGTGTTTTGACATTTCTCTCTCTCTCCCAGATAGTTGAAACAGAGTCCCTAAAATGGTAGAAATACAGTCAATGAAGACAGTAAACAAATCAAGAGACTCGAAGCTCTGCACAGTTTTGAAAAAAATACCTAGTGGGGATTGCATGGGTCTGGGAACCGGTCTATACCTGTGCTAAGTCGTGATGGAGGGCTTTTGCAGAAGTTTGCCTACTGTGAGTGGGCAAGAACATGCACTAGTTAAGAACAAGGACTCTAAAGTCAGACTGTGAGGTTAAATTCCATCTTCGCCACTTATTACCTGTGTGACCCTGGGCAACTTACTTAGCCTCTCTGTGCCTCATTTTCCCCATCTGTAGAATGGGAATGTTGATTGATTAAATGAGTTGAAACCTATAAAGCAGTTGACACAGTATCTGCCACCATAGACGTATCCTATAACTATTAGCTATTCTGACAACCTTAGTCATGGAAACTGTATATTGGAAAATCTCTGGTAATCCTCTTAACAGAGATTGATATTGTTGAACATGTAGAGTGAATGAACCAAAGCTGGAACTGGTCAGTATATTAAATCCAATCTGTTCATTGGTTGAACTGCTGAAGCAATTTCCATGTGGTATCTGGACTTCTGACAAGGAATTTATTCAAAGATGAATCCCCACAAAGATAATACATATAAATAGAAAATCTAATATAAGAGCTAAGTATAAATATAAAAGCTAAATAGAGCGGAGATGTTACTTGGGCCACCCATATGAGGGGACGATAAATGGTGCCCGTGGACACAGCCAGCAGGATCAAATGCTCCCAGAGAGCCTGCCCAGCCCAGGAGCCAGCCAGGATCCAGATGCAGATCTGAGGATGGAGAAAGCAATGGAAGCTGAGACAGAAACAGTCCCTGCTCTCATGGGGCCCACATTCCATTTGCAGGAGGGAAGGGGGGAGAGAGACAGACAAATAAGTCAACATACACACACACAAGAATAATCAATACTGAAGAGCAGTGCAGAGAAGCAAAAAGGGGGACGTGCAAGAGAGGAGAGAGTCCCTGAGTGGTCAGGGAGGCCTCTCTGAGGAGGTAACAAGGAAGCTGAGATCTGCATGAAAAGAACCAGCCATCCCAATACACACCGTGGGGAAGGTGGTCCAAAGGGAAGAACACCTAATGCAAAGGCCCAAGGAAGGAGCATACTTGGAGAATTCAAGGAACAGAAAGAAAGATGGGGCGGCTGGAGTGAAATGGGTGAAAGAAAGCGTAGTAAAATAAGAAGTGAGAAAAGGAGGTGGAGGCTGGACATGTAGGGCTCTGTAAAGCAATAGGAAATTGGGAATTCATTCCAAAGTGCAATAAGGGATAGCTTTTTAAATATATTTAATTTTTAGAGCAGTTTTGGTTGATAGAATAATTAAGAAGCATATACAGATATTTCTCACATGCCCCGGCCCCATTATCAACCTCCCCACCAGAGCGCTGCATTGTTACAAGTGATGAACCTATACTGACCCATCATAACCACCCAAAGTCCACTGTTTATGTTAGGCTTTGCTCTTGGTACCGCACTTCTGTGAGTTTAGACAAACGTATGATGGCATATATCTGCCACCGGAGGTTTTTAAGAAGGGGCATACCATGATGCGATTGATGATTTTAAAAGATCACACTGGGGCAATGTAGCAGGCAGTCAGATTCTGACATGGCTCCCAACAACCCCAGCTCCTGGTTTTCGTGCCCTGAGTAAATCCCCTTCCCTTGAATGTGGGCTGGACTTACTGACTTGCTGCTCCTATCTAACAGAACATGCTAAAAGTGATGGGATGTCGCTTCCATGATTAGGTTTCAAAAGCCTGTGATTAGCTAGGTCTCTCTCTCTCTCTCTCTTTCTCTCTCTCTCTCTTGCCCTCTCCCTTTCCCTGATAAAGCCAGCTGCCATGTGGCAAGGAAATCAGGGATGCCTCTGGCCAACAATCCTAGAGGAAGTGCGGCCTTTAATCTCACAGCTCCCAGGAAGTGGATTTTTGTCACGACCACATGAGGGCACTAGGAGGCAGATGCTTCCCAATTGAGCCCGAGACCAATTGCCAGAGGGCCCAGCTACACTGCCCAGATCCTAACCCATAGAAACTGTGAGGTATTAAATGTTGTTGTCTTAAGCCACTAAGTTTGGGGGGTAATTTATTACACAGTAATAGCTAACTAATACAGACTTCATGTTAAAAATGGATTTTAAGAGGATAAGAATGGACACAGGAAAATGGTCAAGCAGATATTGCAGTAGGTGAGAAAATGTTAACTTGGATTAGGACAGAGGTAGATGAGATGGAGGGAAAGGGACAGATCCCAGGGACACTGTGGAGACTTGGTATTGTATAAGATGTCATCTTGAGGGCAAAATGGGGAAGCAAGACTAAAGGAGTTTTTGCTTGAAAAACTAGGTGTAGGCAAAAGTGGAAGAAAAAGAAAGGTCAAGGGTTAATGTCAAGTTTTATGTCTTAGTTATATGGAGTTTGAGATAATGCTTACTGAAAACTAAGTGGAGAGATCAGATAGATACTTAAATAATTAGATTAAAGAGTCTGGAGTTCTGGGAAGAGATCAGGGCTGGAAAGTGGATTTTGAAGTCATTTATAGTTGATTTTTCAAGTCATGCTATAAAATGAAACCTTTTAGGAAGTGTTTTAGTTACCCTGCTGTATAACAAGCCACCCAAACTTAGTAGCATAAAGGAACCATTTTATTCCACTCTCAGGTTCTGTGGGTCAAGAGTTTGGACAGAGCACCACAGAGAAGGCTTGTCTCTGTTGCCCAATGTCCGGATCCCCAGCTGGGCTTTCGGCTAGAGTACAAATGTGGGCTCTCCAGATGCCTAGGCTTTCCCACAGTGTGACCCCCTCAGTCCCGGAAGCTCAGGATTCCAAAGACCAATGTCCCAAGAGAATCAGGTAGAAGCTTCCTGGCCTTTTCTGATCTAGCCTATGGTGTCAGGAATCATCTCTTCTGCTACATAACAAATGAGTTACTAGTTCTACCCAGATTCTAGAGGAGGAGACATAGACTCCACCTCTGCATCAGAAGAAAGTCAAGGAATGTATACCCATGTTCTTAAACCTCCACAAAGAGTTAATATAGAGAGGAGAAGGAAATCCTAAGAGGAGTTCTGGAGCATTCCAACATTTAGAAGTTGAGCATAGGCGGAAAAACTCGCAAGAAACTGAGATGGAAATCAGTGATGTAGGAAGAAGCCGCTGGGTGAGGATGAGGTCATGAAAGCCAAGAGAAGGATCTGTTTCCAGAATGTAGGAGTTGACATTGTGCAAAATGCTCCCCCAAATTGAAAGAATATAGGGACAGAGACAATGGGCTTTGATGACTGAGAGGTACTGGTAACTTGACAGAAGCAGTCCCCATGGGGTGGTTGGGACAGAAGCCAGCATGGATTGGGTAGAAAAGAGACTGCAAGGCAAGGAAAGATGCATCAACAAGCTGACAGTTGTGCATGCACTTGTGTAAACAGGTCGTTTGTGAGACCCTCAGAAACCATCAAACCACAGAACCCTTGATTTGGAAGGTCACCAAACGCATACACTTGAACATTTCTGATCTTAGGGAGCTCATGACCTCTCACAGCAGCCCATTTTATCATTGTTAGAAAAGTTATTTCTTTCATAAAATGCACTTCTGGCACCCATCTGTCTTTGTCTGCCCGGAGCAGTATACAACCAGTCTAACTCCAAAGTCATGTGCCACTGCAGGCTCTTTTTTTTCTGGAGGAAGCATTCTCAGTGTCCCTAGATTTCCAGATGCTGCCTGGTCTTCATTGCTCTCCTCTGAATGTGCTCAAATTTGTTCCCGTCACCCCCACAGTATGGCATTCAAAACCAAGCTCAACATCCTGCTGCTGTCTGCACCAACCATTACCCCTACAGCTGTTTTCGGGCTTTGTCGCACTGCTGTCTCCTACTGTAGAAACTAGGAGCTGCCATCTGTCATCCACATTGAGTCTTAATCACTAACGATATTTGATGCAATAATCTCAATGACTGTTCTTCCATAGCAAAGCTAGATGCTGCCAAGCCCAGGTACTGAAGAAGCGGCTAGAAAAAGGAAGACTTTCATGCCACCTCATGAACCTTATTGCTGTGGCTTTTTCTTTTGCACTAAAATGAAACGCAAAGAAACAGGGAAAGCTTCCTGAGGACGCTGTTAACTTGGGCCAGTCTCTGGTTGACTGGGGGCCTCTGAAGGGGTGAAATGGGGATGTGCCCAAGAGGAACCAGGGAAGTCGTGGCACTGCTCTAGGATTTGTGACCAATGCCACAATTTACCAGCCTGAACACCTTCGAGAGTTCTTCCTTCCCTCCTCTCTATGTATGTAAAATTTATCAAAAATCCTATCAAAGGTCTCTTTCCAAAATCCACTCACAAGGCTTTTGAGCTAGCTTTTTAATGCTTTCTTTCTTTTCCTTAACACTTGTCTTTCTTTTCCTCTGAACCTGTTTGAAAGTATTTCTAAGTCATTTAAATGAATATTCATATCTCCAGACTATTTTTCTACTTTAAAAAAAAAAGGTTAGGAAAGTTTACATGGCACTAGAGAAACAGAATCCAGGGGAGAGAGATGAGAAATCTTTTGGCTGATTTTAACCACTCCGTCACTACAGCATGTGTATGTGAACACACACCCACAGGGTACACCTGCAGGTAGGGCAAAGAGAAGGCCTGCTGGGCCACACAACTCCAAAATCACTCTTTTGTTTCTCTACTGGTACCTGCCAGCATGGGGCATCTGGGTAAAGTAGGTGGCTAAAATGTTCCGGGCAAGTTGGAGCAGGAAACTTCCCATTACCCCCATCATGACTTGCCCTCTCTTTCTTCCTTCCCTGCAGGGCTTGAGACTCTATTTGGATAGAAAGAAATAAAACATCAAAGCTTGAAATATTCGTTGTGAGAGTCTTTGTTCCAGCTGCTCTTGTTCAGGGTCTAATAGAGCAATTTAGGGTTAAAGCAAGGCTTAGACCCTTCTGCTAGTCTATCAAACTCTCTCCAACTTGAGAAGGCTGAGTGGAGATTGTACCCTGAACAAACCATGCATTTTTATAACTTTGTGTCTTAGCACATTCAATACAAACAGAGTAACTATTATGAGCTCCGTGATGCCAGTCCATGGTCATGGCGCAGAGGAAGGACGTCAAACCATGTTCCATGTTTTGAAGGCAGACAGGCAGGGAAACTAAACCAGACTCTTTCACATTCTAGATTTGGAACCTTGGTCAAATTTCATAAGCCATTTGACCCTCAACTTCTATAGACTTAAAATGGAAATAAAAGTGCCTCCTTGTGGGTATATTCCTGAGAATCAAAGAGCAGTAAGTTCACAGGGCTTTTCAGGTAACAGGTGTTGCATAAATTTTAGTTCCTTTGCATTTCTCTTCTTTTAATCCCTCCTGCTTGGGGATTAATCCACCAAAACCTTGCTTTGATCACGTCACTCCCTCACTGCAACCTGGAGTCACCTCCCACTGTACAAAGAATAAGACACAGAACTCTGCGTCACTCACCTCACCCTAACTTACCTTGCAAGCCATATCCTTCCAACTGCCAGAAAGGAACACTCAGCTCCAGTGGCTGCACGACTTAAATTGCCCCATTTCACACCCCTCTTGCCCATCTCTGTGCTCTGGTTTGCTTGTGGCCTTGCCTCCTTTGTGAACACTATCTTCACCCATCCCTGCCAATTTAAAAGACTGCAAATCCATTAAGGACCAGCTCAAATACTTCTGCTCCCTGAAGACCTCAAGATGGGATCACTCTTTCCTTCCTAAGTCATGCTCAAGGACTAACTATTTCTCATAAACTACTTGACAGATACGATCTCTTGTTATTGTTGTTTACTTACATATCAGAGGCACATGTCATATGATGCGATCACTATTTGTCAATGTGTTTATTTTCCCTACTGGACTATGAACTCCTTTGGGGACAGAGACTACATCTTTATCTATTGTCTTTCTGTCTCTAGCATCTGACCCAGTGCCAGATGTCCGGTGCTCCATAAATGATTAGTAAAATGAATGAATGGATGACTTCCCTTTGTTGCTGAATTATGTCTTAGAAAGCAATAAAGTGTGTCATATTTTTATGTCTCTTACTAGGATTTGTGTGGTTCCATGCAATTATGAATTATGAATATCAATAATATCTGATGATGAATAAATGGCTCCCCAAAATGGGAGTCCTGGGAGGGAACTGAGTAGTATAAGCCATGGAGATCAGTAACTCAAAGCTCTGAAGCCACACATTTTCATCTCACACTTAAGCCTCTTTCATATGAATTTTTTCCAGTTGGAAGAAATATGTACTTTGGTCAAAGATGGCACAGTAAGGGTCATTTAATGCCACTATCCATGCAAAACCCATGGGTAACCAAAACTAATAATAAAAATGTTAGGGAAAAGAAACCTTTCCTGTCATTAATGCAATCAGGAAATGGAAATAATAGAAGACCTTAAACCATGCATTCTGAATAGGAGCAATCTCATCCGAAGGAGATGCTGAGGATAATGTTTGCAGTGATGTTAGCAATGGTTATTTCTGTGTAGTGGGATTTGGAGTGACTTTTTTTTTTTCCTCTTTGTATCTTTTTCTGTTGCTCGATTTCTTTATACTGAGCTATATTGTTTTTCTAAGTTCAATGGAGTTCTTGAAAATATATCTAATATCTGAAAGAAAATATGTGGCATCTCTAATTTTTGAAAAGTAATATTATCTCTGCTCTTTAAACATTTTCTACCTACTGAATTTCAACCTCAGTGACCTTAGAAAGTAAACAGTAAGCTGTTTTGAACCTACAAGAAACCATTAGGAAAACCATTCTACCTTTCCAAATACCCTACCCGTCTGGGGCTGATGCACTTAATCAATTCTTAGGAAGGTTACATAAGCCAGAGAACCATCTTTGGTTTTCACCCTCTGGAGAAAGGCCTTTCACATAATGTTAAAAGGGTTGTTAATACTCTTCCCACACGAAAGCAACATCATTCATAAGACAAATAATTGTGGCAAATAAAAAAGTTATACTGCTGTGCATATAGTTTCTCATTTGAAAAGTCTTCAGACCCACCCTCACCAAAATAAAAACGATGCCAAAAGGAAAAGGAAAATTATTTTCCACCTAATTTTTACCCAAAAGTTTTCTAAACCAATATGACCTTTTATATCAGTCTCAAAATGACAACACGGTGAGGCTCACAGTCATTATTATAAGTACATTGAATTCATATGTCCTGGCAGCTAATATCTCGGCCCACATATGGAGACCATTTGAGGGTTAAGGGTAGGAAAAAGTCAGACAGGTTCAACATGAGCCAGGTGCCTCTTCAGCAAGAAAATGTTCAGAAACAGCAGGCAAAAACCAAAATCTGTGAAGTCAAGAATATATGAACACATACACAGAAAGACTCTGGAAGTTGGAAACATATAATCAACCAAAAGGTAAGTTAGAATAGATGAACCGGCCAATTCAAGAGACAGAAGCAAGAGACTAAACCTAGAAGAGATGAGTCACGGCAAATATAAGACTAGGTCTCTGGCACCCAGAAATGGGTTGAAGTCAGAGGGACCACAGCAGAAACAGAAGGACAGAGATGTGGATACATCTGGGCCTACATGCAGCTCTCTGGATGGCTAGTTACTGCTTCAGGGGTCTTCAGCCGGTTCTGCACAAGCATCACCTCCTTGATAAGCACTCTATGATTTATCAGACTGATTTAGGAGCCCTACAGCACCACTACAATATCCTGGGTGTAACTTTACCACAGCACTTGGCCACATTACACCGTGAAGTTGATTCAATTGCCAGTCTCCACTAAGGGGTTGCAAATGCCCCCAAGAGTACATAGCATATCTCATTTGACATTGTATCTACAGCATGTAGAATTGTACTTTGCATAAGTTTCAAAAAATACTAGATGAATGAATGTGTTTCTGTATCTAGGATTTAAAGGCAGGGATTATGGCTACTGGCAGGTAGGAGTCAATATCCTAAAACAAAACTCATAATATTACATCATTTCTCCTGTTGCCAAAAGCTTCAACTTTTTAGTGTGTTTTACCACGTCACTAAAGGCTTTCAGCCACCAGTAACAGAAATCTCAATTCAAAATGGCTAGAACAATAAGTAAAATGTATCCCATATAACAAAATGTCCTAAGGGAAAGTGACTCCAAGGCCCGAGGCACTTCCTATCTTTCTGACCTAACTCCTCAGCAGGTCAGCTGGTCTTCAAGCCAGCTATCCTCAGGCTCACAAGATGGCTGCCAAACATGCAGACATGACAACTTCCGGCAGGAGAAGAAGGCTTCTCTTCCTACAGAGCTCTCAACACATCTCACATCTCTTAGGCCAGACTTTTGTCTCAGTTCAAATGTCAAGCCACTGCCAAGAGAAATGAGATCATTGTGATTAGCTCAAAGAAGCCAATGGCTATGTGGGGGAGAATGGATCATCTGGAAAAAAACAAAAACAAAAACAAAAACAGCGAAGTGGGAAAGGAGACGGGCATGTGATTACTATAATTGCCTACAATGCCATTCATGGTCTATGCCTTGTTTCTTGCCTCCAGGCTCCTCTTCTACCATTCCTTCTATTTCAAACACTGTGTTCCAGCCAGACCTGCTGTTCCCTAAATGTACCATGAAGTTTCTACTCAACAGATCATTTCTTTTCTCTGTGCTTTTGCTCTATGTTCTTGCTTCTGCCTGAAGTGCTCTTCCCTACTGTCCGGCTGGTAAATGCCTACTCATCCTCCAACTCTCCACTGAAGTATTACCTCCTCTGGGAAGGCTTTCTTGACCTCCTCACATAGTGAACTACTCTAACAATGCCCCTCCCCATGTCTTGGCTGCCACTTCTGGCACAGCACCCATCACACTGAAATGTGTCTCTTTGCTTACACCTTCATCTCTCCCATCAGACAGAGTCCCTAGGGAGCAGAGCTGAGCCTTGTTCATCTTTGTATCCCCTGCCTCTAGTATAGTATTTATAGAAACTCCATGTAGGCTTGATAAATTGAGTAAAATTGAACGAGCTGAACTGAATCTGGCTGTGTGTAATATTTCCAGCAGTTTCTCTAATGTAACTGCTGTGAGAGAATCTTTGAAAGAGCAATCACCAGACAATTCAGTAGGGACCATGCTCTGAACGGCCCTCCACTGATGATGCTAGGGGAGGAACTTGGAGCTGTCCAGAGCCCAGAGGCCAAAGAGCTGGGCATCCTCCCTTACAGTACTGCCCATGCCACTACTATGGTGAACAGCCGTTCTGGTTTTAACAGTGAAAATCCTGCAACCCAGGAAATGTCTCAGTCCTGAGCAACCCAGATCAGATGTCATCAAACTCCCAATGGCCCTATCACTGTGGATTTTTCTCCACCACCTTAACAGAATCCCCCTCAAGAAGAAGGAGATAGGTCCCCACCAAATGTTTAATGTCTGGGGAAGAGAGAAAGGTTGTTTGTTATCATCCGCACTGGAGAAGGAGATTAAGATTTCTCACCTGGGGTTAAAGGTTTAAAAACCGTGGGTAGAAGCGAGCAAATTATAGAGACCCTAAATGGTTGTCCAGGGAAGAGAGTTACACAACATTAGTTGTTTCTAAGGCAACAACTTCTCAGATTTATGCCAAGATTTGGAACCATTTCCCTCTAGAGCAGATGATTATATGCTCATTTATCTCCAGAGAAGCCCTTAAAACCTCTTCTTTCTCAGAAAACCCATTTGGCTAAAAAACACAGTATTTAAGATAGAGGGTTACTCTGAACATTCCCAAACCCCCAGAGAAATTCTGTGGGGACTGCTATGCCATCCCAACATTTGGCTACGATTCCACGTGGTTTCAGTTCAGCAGGGTTTCATTGCTGCCATATAATCTGTTGTTTTGTGAGGAAATTCTAAAGAAATATTCAAATGGTAAAATAGTAAGGTCTCCTCAGAATAGTCGTTAATAGCCAGTCAGTCCACACCACACAAAATGGCATCCTGCAATTAGATTCACTGATGGTAATGAACGAGAATAAAAGGTGAATTCCTCAGAGAAAGACCAGCCTCCATATATAGCTGATGCTCCCAGTCACTTCTGAAGGACAGCGCCCAATAACGCCCTCTGCAGGAGGCTTTACGGTTTAACAGGGAGCTCAGTTCAGCCCCTACCTACAACCACCTGCCTTCCGGGTGCATGGCAGGACAACCACTCTCAACACCGGTCTCAGCTGTGGCCTTATCTAAGAGTCCACCCTGTTGTTGGTTACCTCCAGTTCTGTGGGATGTGTATGAAATCCTAAGACTGGGAGACAATCACATTCGCCCCCTTTGTTAGAACCCTCAGACTGTAAACACCTGAGGACCAAAGGACTGGGTCTTATTTTCCTTTGAGCCACATTGCCTTGGTTCATACCCCAGCTCTGTCACTTCCAAATCTTGTGTAACCTTGATGACTTACTTAACCTCATAAGGCCTCTGTTTCTCTGAAAATAAAATGGAGGCAGTAATAGTGTCAGCCTCATAGCATTGTTCCGAGGATTAAGCGAATAAAAACTATAAGGTGCTTAGAACAGAACCTGCTCTCTCATAAGCATTATCCAAATGTTAGCTATTGTTATTATTTTTATTTATTTATTTATTTATTTATTTATTTATTTATTTATTTATTTTTATGAAATTTATTGACAAATTGGTTTCCATACAACACCCAGTGCTCATCCCAAAAGGTGCCCTCCTCAATACCCATCACCCACCCTCTCCTCCCTCCCACCCCCCATCAACCCTCAGTTTGTTCTCAGTTTTTAACAGTCTCTTATGCTTTGGCTCTCTCCCATTCTAACCTCTTTTTTTTTTTTTCCTTCCCCTCCCCCATGGGTTCCTGTTAAGTTTCTCAGGATCCACATAAGAGTGAAACCATATGGTATCTGTCTTTCTCTGTATGGCTTATTTCACTTAGCATCACACTCTCCAGTTCCATCCACATTGCTACAAAAGGCCATATTTCATTTTTTCTCATTGCCACGTAATATTCCATTGTGTATATAAACCACAATTTCTTTATCCATTCATCAGTTGATGGACATTTAGGCTCTTTCCATAATTTGGCTATTGTTGAGAGTGCTGCTATGAACATTGGGGTACGAGTGGCCCTATGCATCAGTGCTCCTGTATCCCTTGGATAAATTCCTAGCAGTGCTATTGCTGGGTCATAGGGTAGGTCTATTTTTAATTTTCTGAGGAACCTCCACACTGCTTTAGCTATTGTTATTCTATGTACCCTCTACATTTAGCGTGATCCCCAGAACGCAAAAAAACACTGAGACAAACAAAACTGTTCACGGAGCAGGACTGAAGTTTCCGCTCACTAAAAAGGCACAGGCGATAATAACTTAAAAAAAAAAAAAAAAGAAGGACTTTCCAATTATTTACCACCACCGTTTGGTTTTGCTTCTTTGTTGGCTAGTTGGAGATGCGTCCCTTTTTCTTTGGTCAGACACCTGGCTACAGTCTTGAGAGGAGATTAGAAGAAAGAGGACGAAGGAGTGCTCTGGTGTCTGTACCAGTTCTAGTTACAGCAGATCCACTGAATGCTAGCACTTTAAAAAAAGATGAGGAACAAATACCTGGCTGGAAAGCTCAAGAAAGACCTCATGGGGTTGTTGTCTTAACTGAACCTTAGGGAGGCTTCAATGGAGGTGGAGAAGGAGCGCATCTCCAAAAGAGAAAGCAGCATGCTATTCTGGGAAATCATAAAGAATGTATAAGGCATACTGATCAGCCCACATGGGTGTGGACCATGAAGGAATCCAGGGCTCTGCTGTCATGTCTCCACATTCCTACCTAGTTAGAGCCCGAAGGATAGCAGAATGGCTGAGATTAACCCAGAGGTCACGTCAAGAAAGAATTCATTTTTCTTTTTCAGTTCCCATCAGTACCGTGTGGTTTCAAAGCCCAAAGAATCAACTAAGCAGCTTTTACGAACCAAAAAGCAAGCATGTTTGAATTTGAGATTGAAAGGGGACACCTTACAAATGGCATTCTACACCCCTGCTCTTCTGCAGGGTGCGCAGTAGGTGTGTGAATAACTATTTTCATTGTACTAACTAGAATCACTAAGGCCATCTAAAGATGGAAGAAGTGACGCATTAGCAACAGAATCCAGCTAGCCAAAGCGGCTAGGGGAGAGTACCGTCTGTACTGAGAAAAACACATGAAGTCCAAGTTCACAGATCCTATGGCCTCTGGGTCCAGGATAAGGTTCTTAAAAGAACATAAGTATGATCAATGGGGTCATTGGCAAGGCAGCTGTTCTGCTAGACTGCCATTTAAGCTTCTCTGCATCAGAGTGGTTCTCAACCTTCCATATCTTGTACCTGGAGCCACTCCCACGTGTCCCATCAGTCACTCCGTCATCACCACCGTCCCACCATGATGGATGACATTACTGTGCCTGCAGACACCCTGCTATATTGTTCCACATGACCTCTAAGTTAGCTCCCTAAATCTTAAGACCTGAAGAAATAGCTCATCCAAATTCTTCCCTGATTCCAAAGAAAATACTGATCCAGTTTCTGGATCATGAAATGGCATGAAATGGCATGAAAATAGGGTATAAGGAAGGGAGAACCGTGGTAATTAAAGAGTTTTATGAGAACTAACAATTAAATGCAATGTGTAGGCCTTGATTAGATTCTGATTTGAACAAACCAATGGACTTCTTAGACCATCAGGAAGATTTAAACATGGAATAGACGTTAGATGACATTAAAGAATTACTACTAATTTTGTTAGGTATGAATGGTACTGTGATGATGTTATTTTTCCTATCCTTATCTTTTAGAGATATCTACTGAAGCATTTGTAGAATGTCTTCTCTGAGATTTGCTTTAGAATGCTGTAGTTACAAGAAAGGCATGGAAGGTAAGTGGTAGGGCAAAAGAGGAAACAAAATTGGAAAACTGCTGAAAAATGCCAAAGTTGTGTCGTGGTTCACAGTGTCAATTTACTATTCTCTCTAATGTTGCAGATGTCCAAAATTTTCCATCATAAAAAAATTTTTCTTAATCTTCCCAGGCCCCTTCACCAAACAGAGCATTCCATTGGTGGATGGACCCTTGGACAAGGAAGTAGCTCTACTTACTGGGCACAGCAAGCAAAGAAAGAGAGAAAAAAGTACAACTGACTGCCCATTCTTCACAGGTTGCCCACTGCTGAACCCAAGGAAACAGCATTCCCTGAATGTGAACATATTGGGTGGTAGACGTGCCTGTGTATGGTAGCCCTCAGTCCACCATTTACCAGTTTCTAGACAGACGCCTCCATCTTTCTTGTCCCAGGGAAAGTCAAGATTCCAGCCTGAAATAAGAGAAGGACATCCCAGAGCAGCGTTGGTTCTTAATGGGGGCTCAACCTTCTTACGCTGCTTCCCTGCTCCTGCCCATACTCTCCTCTCCTGAAAGGTTGTTACCACAGAGACAGAGACCTCCTTCTCTAAATCCTTAGGTCCGTCTCTCAGACAAGTAAGACTTGATTATTATTGGCTGAATTCTTTACCTTATTTAAAGAAATGGCGGTATATACTGTAACTTGGGAATTAAAACATTCTACTGCCGGGTTGTTCTGACTTTTCCAAAACATCTCCAATCTTTATACCTTTATACTCTATAAAATAAAGTGTAATCAGCACTCAGACTAAACATTTTCAGTGCTGCTTTTTTTTTAACCTTTTTTTTTTTTAATAATAATTTCAGGAATAGAAATGTTTTTGATCCTGGCAATCATATCCTGATGGAAAACTGTACGCCTTCATCTGTCAAGGAAAAATTTAAAGAAATACATATTTTTGGATGGCATAGAATTCTAGTAATGTTATAGGGAGCAATTCAAGAATCTATACAATTTAGCTTTTAGCAAGATTTATAAATAACTGTAATCATATATACTAATAATGGTCAAGGTAGCAGAACAGATTGAAGTTTATGCACAGAAATCCAAAGACCTTGTGACATGAACAGTCTGGCTGATAGAAAGAAACATATCAAGGACACTTGGGAATGGCCAGAGGAAGGGGAGGAAGAGGAAGAACAAATGGGATTGCACGTGTAACAGATGTGGCTACTGTTTCCCTGCTAGTCAAACACTGAAGACATTTGTCAGTAGACAGAGGAAGCAGAAAATTAGGATAAACATTATATGGCCAAGGTTACTCTGAGGATATCTAAAGGTTATAAGTGTCCATTCCTGGGAGGTAGAACCATCAAGAAAAGTACATCACACTTACCAAGTGACACGAGAAATGTGAGGGAGTGAATTTTCATTAATGGTTGTGAAAGTCAATGTCCTGTCTCAAGGCTGAATGGATACCACTAGTGGCACAACTAACTGGGTAAAATTGCTGCCCTTCAGCCTCGAGAAGGCTGTGGCTTGGGAAACAGGATGCCAAAACCCAAAGAAAGCTTTGAGAACGGTTGTAAATAAAACTAGTATGGCAGGGAGTGGAGGAAGCTGAGCCCTGCAAAAGACAGAGTAAGACGCCAATATGGCAGAAGTCCAAAAGGGGAGAAAGAAAGAAAAATTGTAATAGCTCCTATTTACTGAACATTTAATATGTGTCACATGTTCCTCACACCACCCCGCAAACTGGGTATCATCATCTTCATTTACTACAGGAGGAAATTGAGACTTGCGTCACCCAGATGTAAGTAGCAAACTCAGAATTCTACCTATTGTTGGTTCTGATTTCAAAGTGTAGACTTTTAGCTATTACTCAGGGAAAAGGATGGAAGGCGAGACCAAGAAGATAAAAAAACTGTATGTCCTACGTGAGGAAAATTTTTTGTAAAATATACCTCTATAATGGGGCTCTGGGCTGCCAGCTCAGAGCCTGGAGCCTGCTTTAGATTCTAATTCTCCCTCCCTCTCTGCCCCTCCTCTGTTCACGCTCTCTCTCTCTCTCTCAAAAATAAATAAACATTTAAAAACATTAAAACATATATATATGTATATATATATATATATACACACACACAAACTTCTATTGGATTGAAAATGAGAGAGAGATACTCCATTACTGTGATTATCTCTCATTAGTAGGATTATTATACACATTCTTCTTTTTGCTTTCCTGCATTTCTCCAGGTTTTTTTTAATCATGAACATATATTGCTTTACCATAAGAAAAATACATAGATTTGATTTCTTTAAGTGTGAAGGAGGTTTAGAATCCTAAATCCTCTGCCTATGTTTCCAATAATTACCTGTCTTCTATGAAAATGTAAGCCCCTTGGCTGAGTTGGCAATACAGTATTTACTCAAAGACAGCAAGGCCCAGAGGACCGGAGACAACATCCAGAAGAACTGACAGTCTAAGACTTAGGGCAAAAGAGCAACATCCCCATAAGCAGAAAAACGATCAGTCTCAGATATGCTCAGCTGTTATCTCCCTCCTGTGATTTCTCATCCTGTGAATTATTCCGGTACTTGTATATTTATTTTTTAAACACACAACAGAGGAGTTATTCTCCAAGTCTCTATCAGCTAAAGTATTAACAGCTTCCAGCTGAGAAAATATCTTTTCACTTTGCTTAAGCCTAATCATTATTTTCTCCCTCCTCCAGGAGTTTGGGTATCACACAATGGATCACAGTACAAAAGGCCATGTGGGTGATTTTTTATAATGTGGCTTGTGGACTTACAGTGGGTAATTTGGGCATAAATCTGTTTAAAGATGTCACTAGTTTGGATTTCCTTTATTGAAAGAAACACTTTACCCCCCTTCATTCTTTGGAAGCCTAAACATAAGTGTGCCCCAACCAGGAAGCAAACAAAGAATAAAAAGCTTTCTTATCGAACTTTCATCTCCTTTCTTGAAATCTCCCTTTTAAAGATGAAATTATAGGGCTGTGGAACTTTGCACTCACAACTTTAAATGTCTGAAATGTAAAACTGCGTGTCACCACCTGAGCAGGAGAGTGCTTCCTCTCAGATGGAAAAAAAATCCTTCTAAATAGAAACATGAAATATTCAGAGCAACCAACTCTTCCCCTAGCCCAGGCTCCCCCGCAGAAATGGATTCAACTGCGGTACGGTGCTTGCTTGGGTCGGTTTCCAGAACCATTTACAAGCCTGTAGTAGCCAACTTACTGAGCTACAGCTTCTTGCTAATGAAATGAGTGAGGAATACATCCTCTTTATGAACCAATTTCCTTTGCTCCAAGGCACAAAAACAGCCTGTGCCGGCACTAGCAGCCCACACAACTCTTGCAAATGCCTGCCTTTCGCCTTGAAGAGACTACAGGAGAAGCGGCTTCTAAGCACACTTGTGACACCGATGATTAGTAGGAAGTAACCACAGATCCCTTCTCCTGTGTCGTGCGGTACTCCCTTTGTCCTCCTGAGGTACCCCGCAATCTTTTGCTCTCCTCTGCCTCTTTTTACGTCTTTCTTTTTTTTTACTTAAAAATAGTGCTCGGAGAGTAATCTGACATGTAGCCCGATTTCAGTGCCAATGACGGACAGTCCAAAGAGTTTTCCCTCTCCCCTCCCCACCCTCCCCTCAGATACTACTGCCTATGTCATACTCAGAAAGGCCACCGTCGGGGCGCCTGGGTGGCTCAGCTGGTTAAGGGTCCAACTTCGGCTCAGTCACACTCTCACAGTTCGTGGATTCGAGCCCTGCGTCAGGCTCTGTGCTGACAGCTGGGAGCCTGGAGCCTGCTTCGGATTCTGTGTCTCCCTCTCTCTCTCTGCCTCCTCCCCCGTTCATGCTCTCTCTCTTTCTCAAAAATAAATACACATTGAAAAAAAAATTTTAATAAAAAAATAAATAAAAAAGAAAAGCCACAGTCTTAAAAGGAATGATGTCTTCAACTGTGGTATTTCATGTCAGTCAACCTGAACCAAGCTCTGGGGGGCCAAGACGGATTTTGTACTCCTGACCCCAGGAAGCAAGTGACTAACTCAGAGCAATGCCAGCACCTTCCGATAGGACGGGCAAGAAAGTAGTTGTGTGTCTGTGGTTATAAACTCAGCATCCTCCCCTACAAAATGGTGCTGACAATAATAACATAGGCCTCCTATGGCTGCCGTGAGAATTCAATGAAATAATGAGCAAGAAGCCCCTGGCACATAGAAAATAATCAATAAATGTTAGCTTGTTAGCTGCTTCTTTGCTTTTCCTTCATTTATTCACCCATTCAATTAATATTCAATGAACCAGCTTCTTCCCAGATTTGAATCACTTCCCAGTGGTGATATGAGTTAGAGCCGCAAGACATGCCTGGTCTCCTCCAGGCTAGTAGGATATAATTTAGCACCCCTTAGCCTAATGCACTAATTGGTCCCTTAGTGACCTGAAAGAGTTAACACACTATTGTAGGTTTTAATCTACCACTTCCTGACAAAAATGAATTTGAGTATTTTTTTATACATAAGTTCCCTAGAATTATAGTACCCAAATTCTCTCTCTCCCTCTCTCTCCTTCCCCCTTCCCTCCCTCTGCCCTTTCTCCCTCACCTTCTCTTTTTCTGTCTGTCTCTCTCTCTCTCTCTCTCTCTCTCTCTCTCTCTCTCTCACACACACACACACACACACACACACACACTACAACTCCCTAAGAGCAGTAGATAGGTTAGATAATAAGATTGAAATAGTCCATTTAGAGTCTACTGAGGGCTTTTTTCTGATCACAAAGCAATGCGCTATAGAAAACTTCGGAAGTTCATAAATCTAAATTAGACACAAATTTTTCATAATCTTACAAGCCCTCCCCAAAATAGTTTTCAGGATACACTGCAAGTATTTTGTTCTATTTTCTTTCAAACTTTTTAAATTCTTATATAATACGTATTCCATAATTTATATACTGTCATATATACTTTAAGTACTGTGTTGCTCTCATAACTAAAATTATATCATGAATGGTTTTCTGAGTCACTGAGATTCATTGAAATATTCTAACAACAACCAAATATTCCATCATATGGACATTCCATGATTTGTTTAGCTATGAGTCTATTGTAGGACATTTAGGGAATTTTCTTTTTGTTTCTACTATAATTGATATTGAGACATACCACATCAGATGTACATTTTAAAATTCATTTCTGTTATTTCCTTAGGCTGGATTCTTATAAGTAAAATTATCAGATAAAAAAGCACAAACATGTTGAAGGCTTGATGAAGATTATAAAATTGCTTTGCATCGACGAGCAGAGTTTGACAATCCCTTTTCACCACATTCTGGCTGCCCTGAGTGTTGATCCGATACATACATTAAATTTTACTTTTGTTTTAATTTGCGTCATTATGATTACTAATGAGATGACCATTTATTCCTGTTTATTATCCATTTGGTCTATCTGTTCTGTGAATTGTAGGTTTATGGTTCTACCCATTTTATTGAGAAGATAGATGTTTTATTATCAGTTATATTAACTCATTATATATTAATATTTTCCCACTGTTTTATTTTTAATCTGAAATATTTGCTCGACAGAAAAGGGCCATAGACCTCAAGCAAAGCTAAGGTATTTTTCTTGTTAATAAATATATCCCATCAAAATATCAATAATGCATAATTTCCTTGTTTGCATTTAAATTTTTATGATGTTTTTTATGCAGAGATTGTAATGTTAAATATTAAAATCAATCTTTTCCTTTACGATTTAGTCCATTGCTTATATACTTAGATAGTCCTTTCCCCATCTGGGATAGGATAAATATTTACCTAAAGTTTCTTCTAGTGTCTTAAAGTGGTTTGATTTTTCATGTTTTACTTTCTAATTCATCTAGAATTTACTCTGTTGTATAGCAAGAATGTAAATGAAACTTTCTCAAACACATATTTTCTAGTGCCATTTATGAAATAATTCATCCTTTTTAATATTAATTTCCCATAAATTAGCATCTGTTTATGTACCCTACATTGTTTTCTATTCATTTGCCTCTTACTGGTTCATCTTGTATTTTGAAGTCTTAAAGGTCTGGTCATTCCCTTCTCACCCTTAAAAAGTCATATTTTTCAAACTGTTTCTATTCTAAATTGTTCCTTCCTTCAGATTAACTCTAGAATTATCTGACCAAGTTCCAAAAATTCCATTACATACACATTCATGAGCTAGTTGCAATCCCAATCAATATTTCTTTCCCCTTTCTTCCTGCCAGTAGGGCTCCTGTTTTTTCGAGGGAAGAATGGCCATAGCCTCTGACGATAAATTTATTTCCCAGACTCTGCTGTAATTAGACTAAACAAATGAATCAGTTTTGACCAATGAGGCAGTGATGGCTTAAAAATATGCTCACAGATTCTTTGGTACTCTTCTCCCCAAAGGGTGGAAGGGACAGTGTTAGTCTTGCAAGGCTAGTTTATACAGTAATGTGATTTCTGCCTTGCTCTCTCTTGGATTGCTTGCTCTAGGGGAAGCCACCTGCCATGTTGAAAGGATACAACACAGAGACTATAGGAGACACCCACGTGGTGGGTAACTGAGGTGTCCTGCCAACTGCCATATTGGCAGTGAACCATCTCAGAAGTGGATCCTCAAGCCTGGTCATGCCTTCACATGATGACAGCCCCTACCAGCATCTTAACTGGAACTTCATGAGAGACCCTGGGCCAGACCCACCAGCTAAGCCTCCATGGCATTCCTGATCCACAGAAACTGTGAAACAATAATTAATCGGCATTTGTTTTCACTTTATTTATCCCCTGCAGTAGTCTCGTGGTTGTTGTTTTTGTTGTTTTGCCACTGTTTTGGAGGTTATTTGTTCCACAGCAATAGATTACTAATACGTAGGTATACGCAGAAGTCTTCTGCAGGCTCTTTACCTTTCCAGGTAAATGAGAAATATAAGACTGGAACCACCCTTTCTTTTCCTCTTTTCCTCCTTACATATTGGTGTAATGCCTGAAGAATAGCAGCCATCTTGCCACCATGAGGCAACAAACATGAGTGTGAGAGTTGGTGCGTTAAGGGTGACACAACAGAATGACCGAAAGCTGGATGCTTAAAGATACTGCCGAGCGGCTGGAACAATAAATAAACACAACCAGCTGGTAAACAAGTCTTACTTAAAAACCAGCAAGTCTCTCTATCTCACTATGTGAGGGAAATAAACACTTTGTTTGATGTACCTTTGGCCAATTAATTAGTTACTGCCACCCAAACTTTCTTAACGAACGGTTGGGGTCAGATTTTGCTCCATGGTCCTGGTTCCACAGAACCTCCTGGTTCCACAGAACCTCCTGGTTCCACAGAACCAGGTATTTCGTGAATATGTTTAGTGTGATTTTAGAGCGATGAAAGACAAATGTTAATAGTTCTAATGCAACAAATAAATTTTAAAAAACACATGTAGACTTCCTTCAAAAACTCTGAGCTTGTAGGAATAATGGAAGGTGAATTAATAAATGACAGCAGAATCTAGATTACCTCAGGGAAAAATGCTTCAGAGTATTTAGCATATGAACAGACTCCCTTTTGCTGCACTTTTTTTGTGCTGATGTAGATTAACCAGTGGTCAAATTGCCTACACTGGGGTATTGATCACAATTCTTCAAAATGCCCATGAAACACAAAATACAGTAAAAAAAAGGTTTCTTTTTTTCTAATTCTACAATCCTACATTTTGAATTCTACACTCTGCACTTCTTTTAACAAATAATTAAAACCAGCTATCCTTAAAACATTGTTCATTCAGAAGTGATCTGTCACCAGTATCCCCCAGCGAGGCCATCCACTTATTTGTCTCTCTCAGGACGTTATTTAATCTCTGAAACGTGAAAATACATGTTATTTTATTTCTAACTTACTACATTTTACAGTGTATATTCTCAGAAATGGTGTCATTCACACAGCTACCAGAATGGGTAAAATGTCAAAGATACAATGTCAAGTCATGATGAGAATGTAGAGCAATCAAAACTCTCAGACCAGAGTGTTAACTGCCATTATTAAATGGAAATGTTGGACGACTGTTTAGTATCTGCTAATATTGAACATATGCATATTCTTTGGCCCATTGAATTCCACTAAGTATGTAACCAACCAAGATAGTACCTATGTTCACCACAAGATATATACAAGAATGCTCATAACAACATTATTCATAATAGGCAAAAACTGTGAACAACCCAAATGTTCATCCACAGTAGAAAGGATAAATGAACTGTGGTCTGTTCATCCAGTGAAATGCTAGAGCAATGAAAACGAATGAACTATTGCTCCCAACAACACGGACTCTTAGAACCTCAGTGTTGAATGAAAGAAGCCAGACAAAAAAAGCCTATATACTGTATGATTCCACTTATTTAAGGAAACGTTTTCTTAAAAAAAAAAAAAAAAAAAATGACCAATCCAAATAGTGATGATAGAAATCAGAATGATGAAACAATGATCAGCCTTGTCAGGATAGGAAGTGAAATGAGCACAGGGAATCTTCTGGGGTCTGGTAATTTTTAATTTCTTTACCTGGGTAGGGCTTTCGTGGGATATTTAGTTTGTACTTTGTAAAAAACCATCAAAGTGCATGTTTTTCTATCTATATGCTATGTTTCCCATAAAAATGGTGCCACTGCTTCCGAATTATTCCTCCAGTATAATTTTTTAAATGCAATATATTTAAGTGTTAATATAAAGCAGACCAAGTTTGTGACTCATAGCAACTTTTGCTTCAACAAACTGAAGGCAGAAAAAAATTGAAACCGCTGTTCTAAAACAAAATAAAACAAAACACAAATAGTTGTGTCATTGGTCCAAAAAAAAAAAAAAAGATGAAAAACTGGGCAGTATGTTTTTGGGTAAGACAAAATAAATATTACCGGTAGTTTCCCTTTCCTTACCCCTTGGGCTAAATTGGGCCTCAAAGGAAGGGTGATAACAGAAGAGATGGAGGGGTTCACACTCTTGCCTGGCCTTCCTGCATCTGACGGAGTGTGGAGTTGAGAAATGGCATACAGGAGGCTGGCAGATGGCCACATGTGGGTTCTCTATCTTAATTTGAATACAGTTGGTTTAGGTTGACCTGCTTCCCAATATTAGCACTGGCACACCTTGTCCACTAGAAGTGTGGGTGACCGTAAGAGCACCTAGGCCAACAGTTGCTTGGGCACCTATCAAAATTCACCTCCACGTCCATGACTCTGACTCTCAGGTCACATTTAAGATTTAAGAAAGATTTAAGCCCCTGTCCGGTTCTGTGCTGCCTCTCACGTTTGCCCGTAGGCACACACTCTCTAAGACAGTATGAAGAATGCATGTTAAAGATGATTTCTCTGGCTCTTAGGGTTTTATTGGAGGATTTAACTGGAAGTCAGATGTCCAAGGTGGTGAGGTTCCATCTTAGAGATTGATTCTGAAAACCAGATGTCTCCCCAGAGTCCAGGAGTTCTGACTCGCACTTGATTTTTTTTTCCCCTATAAAAACCTACTCAGAATTTGGCCAGAAAAAATAATTTCAAAAGATATATGAAGCAGCTTAAATATTTTACAATAAAAAAAAATTTATCCGGGTCTAGAGAGATCCACATAGACTATGTGATAAGAAAGTGTTGTATGTTTATAACAGTTTTCACAATTTTATATACGGCAAAGCTATTTATCCCCAAGAGGGAAAATGGCATGCACCTTTACTTCTTCAGGTGCCCTGAATTTGGAGGTTTAAAATAGTTCTTTGTTGCACCTCCCTGGGATTTTGACAAATGCTTCAGGCTATTGGAAAACTTTAAAGGGATTTAACAAGAAACGACATTGCACCATTTTCTTTTAATCTGTGTACATAGTTGTCTAGTTATGGCTAGCTTTAAACCACCCAAAAGCTGGAAACATTTTAAATCCTATTTGCTTCTTGAGTGGACCACTCATTAATGTGCTTATCTGCTTGCTTACTTCTGAAGTTAAATCTTATTTCTACATCTACTTTTCCTAATAATTTTTTTGTGTTGATTTTTTGGGCAAAATATTACATGTTTATTTGTTAATTGTACAGTTCCCAGACTTTGGAATTTGTTTTAAAGACATGTTTTGAATGTGCAAGGCTCAACCCACACTTAACTTGTTTCGTCTATGAGGTAAATACCCCAAGCTTAGAGTTATTTTTCAAGATACTGTTAAGCACTAAGAGCACACATCCTACCCTACCCCTACTTCTCCTCACCACTCCTGCCCTCCCCAAAATAAGCCCATTTTCATGCTTCTCATAAAAGACTCAAAAAAGGCTTTGAGAACACATTCATTAGACCATGAGTCACCATGAATTCTTCTAATACGCTTTTTCTTAAAGTTACATTCTAGAGATCTAATACGCTTTTTCTTAAAGTTACATTCTAGAGAGAGCCCCATACGCATCTATGGATTTACAAGGCAGGACGCACTCTCAGCTCGCACTTCTGGGTCTGTCTCCATGTGGAGGGGGCCATCTTCTCACATCTCCAAGGAGTCCTCATCTAACCTTGAGAGCTCAGGCCATCCCTACCCTATACCTGAGCTTTCTTTCTCAGTTCTGCTTTCTGGATCCTCTTTTGAGCAACATCTTGGAAGTAATTCCACTTTCCCTTACATCCAAAGATGAGGTTGTCTTGCTCAGTAAGCAAATCCAACAAGAAAACTCTATCTTCGTCATGTGCACTGACATGAGAACGACAGACACGTGGTAACGGCCGATTGGCAGTGGAGGATTGGGGGGAGCCGGCAGTTAGACGTTCATTTAGAGTAGCATAACCCCCACATTCATTTATTTACTTATCGTCCTGATGGGCTTGAGAAAAGGCTTGGCTACGTAACCCCATCTCCAAAGATAAACGTAATTAGTACTTTTGGGTCATAATGATTTGGGAAGGGGCTAATTATACTATCAAAATCCTTCTGTCCTTGCAATAACCTACATCTAAAGTGAAGATTAAAGTTATTCAGCCTTTGAAGAGAAGGTTTTTGTTGGGGGATTTTCAAGTATGCTTGTCAGGTATATGCCCGTCACTGGTAACATCTTAGGAATATACTTGTCGTCTCTCTGACACCAGTAAATCCATTCGTTCCCAGCTGTAATTTATCTCTTGATAAATCATGCTATCAAGTTGAAGTGTGAAAGCAATACCCTTAGGACATAAAATACCACTGAATCCACTGTTTGGTTAATTTATTACTATTATTAGGGAACTGACAGGATTACTTTAAAAATCGAGTGCCCAGAGGCCCCAGATTTCTATCAGGTCTTCGATACTGGCACAGTGTTCAATCATACCCAGCTGACCCAGCCACTTCCTTCAGCCTCCTTCTGCTCCCAGTCCCTTTGGAGAATCCTTCTGGGAAGGGAGAAATGGCTGAGCCGGGCACAGACTCTTCCAGAACATTCAGACAGATAGGTCTGACAGTCAAGAGATAAAGCCTTGAGGCTTCTTTCTCAAGGAAGTTGTTTGCTTTCTTAAAAGGACTGCCTCTCTATTCAGTCCCTGACAGCATGGCTTTATGTACGTTGAGGCATAGCACTAAACACTGACGTGGTACAGCGACAGGAGTTCCAAGCAGGAGGCAGCAGACGTGACTTGAAATCCTAACTCTGGTATTTACTAGCCGTGTGACCTTGGACAAGTTATTTAGTTTCTATAGCTGCAAAATAGTGTTAATAAGAGGATTGCTGAGAGAATGAATTAAGACAGGTAGAAATGCTCGCCTCATAAGAGGTGACCAACAAATGTCTATTGCTCCCTTTTAATGCCATATTTTTTGAAGCAGATGTTATAGGGATGTGTCAATGATCTTAATTTGTCAACCATTAGTGATTATCCAATTCTCAGTCATACTTAGGTTTGTTTTAATTGTGGGATTCGACCCAGCATTGGGCATTAAGGTACACGATAAATGAAGACACCTCCATAAGACTTTTCTCACATCTTCGACCCTAATGAAATGTAGATTAAATCCCATTAAAACAAATGCCATAACCGACCCCAACCTTGCAAAAAGAAAAGAGGGCAGAAAGGGACTAAGAAACAGAATCCAAGCTACAGCCAACCTAATAGTATTTCAAACAGCACTTAAACTTTTCAACATTCTAGCATGAACATTGTTGTAAGAGGAAATGCCCAGTATAAATTACCAGCGAGCTGGTTTGCGCGCACGATGGTGGCAGTTCAAGAACCTACTTAAGCTTCTGCTATTGTGCTCTGTACTCTTTCCAGCCTTCTCCTTGACAAGCCACTTCCATTGCCACCTCAAGACCTTTGCACTTGCCTGTCTCCCAGCCTAGGATACTTGTCCCTGATCTCAACTAACCTCTTTCACCACTTCATGCAGACCTGAGCTCACCATTCTGGAGGGGCCTTTATTAAATACCTCACTGGAATGGTTCTCATACCCAATGCCCATCCATTAATTGGCCCCTTACCCTGCTTTTTCTTCATAGCAGTTAACCTGACATATTATCTTTTGGTCACCTACTAGCATGGTAGCCTTTAGGGCCCAGAAGATATTTGTCTTATTCAACACTACTACAAATGTCTAAAATTATGCCTAACCTATAGTGGAGACTGAGATGAAGAAAGGCTGGTGTCCTCCACTATCACACAAGTTCAAAGCATCCTTCTGCAGCCCACAGCACTTCAGTTCCTAAAAGCATATGCCCCAGAACAAAAGTAGAGCAAAGCCAAGTGGGCACCCCTACCCAGACTCATTCAGATTCCTATAATCTCTCGCAAGTCTACAGTCATCTCCTAACTGGTCTCCCTTCCTCAAGGTTATGTTCCAATTTCTTTTTTTTTATCCACCCTACAGACTTCCTTTCTTTTTGATTCTGGTTTTGCTTCCCTTTTGTTGGCTTGGTGTTTTTTATTGAGGTATGATTTACATACAATAAGTTGCCTGTACTTGTATAATTTGATGACTTTCGACATCTGTATACAACCAAGAAACCATCACTGCAATCAAGATAATGAACAATTCTATCCTTCCCAAAAGTTCCTTCATGCACCTTTGCAATCTCTCCTTCCCACCCCTGCCCCAGCTGCCCCAACCCTCATTCCCAGATTAGTTTATATTTTCTAGAATCTTACATGAGTGGAATCACACAGTACATACTTGAGGGTCTTTTGGGGGGAGGGAGTGCTGGATGCTTTCACTCAGCATAATTATTTTGATATTTATCCACATTGTTGTATCAATGGTTCTTTCTTTTATATTACTTAGTGGTATTATACTGAATGGATATACCACAATTTCTTCAGCCATTCACCTGTTGATAGACATTTGAATTGTTTCCAGTTGGGGGCAATTGCAAATAAAGCTGTTATTAACATCCATGTACAAATCATTGTCTAGACATGCTCCCCTTTCTTTTGGATAGATACCTAGGAGAGGAATACTGGTTCATATGGTACATGTACGAAACTATTTTCCAAAAATAGTTCCATTTTACATTCCCACCAACTGTGCATGAGGGTTCCAGATGTTCCACATCCATACCAATACTTGGTATTCTGACAGCAACATCTAAATGAAGGACAAACCTGATCATGTCACTCCTTAGAATTACCCATGATTCCCCACCCACTGCAGAATAAAGCCCACCTTTCTCAGGGATTTTTACAAGACTGCCTCCCAGCACAGACACGCCTTCCACCACTTTTCTCTTTTTTCAATCCCAGCCCCCAGACCTTCTCCACCTAGCTTACAGCTTCCTCAGTCTCCCACAACCACAGCACCCTTGCCTGACTCTGGGCTTTTATACAAGAATTTCTCCATTCTTTTGCTATTATGGGCTGAATTATGTCACCCCCAAAATTCAGAGGTTGAACTCTTAACCCCCAGTCCCTCAGAATGTGACTATATTTGGAGACAGGGTCTTTAAAGAGGTAATTAAGTTAAAATGAAGTCATTAAGATGGGCACTAATCTCATTTGACTGGTGTCCTCATAAGAAGCGGAAATTTCATGATAGACTCTTATAGAGGGAAGAAGATATGAAGGCATAGGGAGATAACAGTCATCTATAAGCCAAGGAGATGGCCTGGAACAGAATTTTTCATCATGACCCTCAGAAAGAACCAACCCTACTAATACCTTGATCTTGGACTTCCAGTCTCCAGAACTATGAAATGACAAATTTCTGTTGTTTAATGCACTTGGTCTCTGGTATTTGTTATGGCAGCCTGAGTAAACTAATGGATTCATGTCTTCAACTCCTTCCCAACCACAGGCCCAGCCCACTTGTTTTCTCTTCTAATTCTTCCCCCACTTCTCTTGTTCAGATTTAATACCTCCCCCCCCCTTCTTTTTTGTTTTTAATCTTTGCCATGGTACTTTGTTCATGCCTCCCCTGGGAATTTGTGTAAGGGTCTATCTTCCACTCTAGGCTACAAGATTTTCATGAAGATTTTGTTTTTTAATTTGGATTCTGAGCTGTCTAAATCAGTCTCCTAACTCAATAGAGCCTTTTATGTATATTTTTTCCACAAATTCTCTGGAACTAGGTTGCTCACTCAGATTTCTTTCCCCCCACAGCTTCCTACTGTCTCTTAAAAAAAAAAAAACAAAAAACAAAAAAAACTCCTAGTAATTTCCCTGTGTAGGAAACTATCCCAAAGAGATTTTTGAACAAGTACATAAAAATGGATGTACAAGAAAGTTCTTCAGAGCATTGATTATAATATCCAAAAATTGCAATAGGCGTAAGTGTTGTTCAATAGAATTAGTTAAATAACTTATGGTATGTCTCACAGAGGGATATTGCACAGTCAATAAAAATGATGATGCAGATCTATATTAATTGACATGGAAAAAATAACTATTATTGAATGAACACAAAACAAAACAGGATACAGAACAGGATGTATAGTATATGTAAACAAAGTCATGTATAAGTATAGCTCTAGGTAACCACACATACAGAAATATATGGAAGAACATTTCCCAAAACGTTTTTTAAGAGTTAAATCTGGATGGTAAGTTTTCACACAGTTTTTCTTTTTTCTCTGCAATTCCAGAAATGTGTAGCTTTTTGAAAGTAGGCAAGAATTCATTTTATGACCAGAATAAAATAATAACAGTATTTCATTTAAAATATATATATACTAATAAAGAGGAGAGTAGCTAGGCTCTACTGTTCTGCTAGATCAACGCCTTCACCCAAGCATGGAAAGGAGGCAATTCTTCTCATCTTGCTAATTAAGCTTCCTGAAAGCAGGTCAGCCCTGGGTGCAGGCCACACAGATGGGCATCTGCATGGCATGATTAGGAGCTATTGAGCTGCTCTGCCCAGCCCGCCCTGGTCTCATCCTTGAGCCCTGCAGTCAGGCTTTAAAAGCCTAAGTTTCTCATTATTAGTTATTCCATTTGGATACTTCAATTAGGCAGCTGTTAAAATTCATGGGGAAAAAAAAAGCTATTATTAGTTAAGGACATGATAACCCAATTAATTCCCCCAGCAAAAGGCCGAACCATTAGATTATTATATACAAAAGGGAAGAAGGGGGAACTGGCAGGAATTGGTGATAGGAGTGGGAAAATCCAACATAAACACACTCAGTCCCTGGGGAAAGTAGTGAGAGGGTAACCCACAGAAGGAGGGCCTCCAGTGATAATCACATCTAGTTTGCAAATGGTAGGGCAAAGCTCGCTCCCCAGTGGGACACAAATAACTAGAAACTGCACTCCTTAGTGGGACAAAAATAGCTGGACACGAATACTCTAAGACATTTTTTTCAAAGAACCAATCACACACACTTTGATTCTCCATCAATACATGCTTTCCTTCCTTTTGGCCACATCTGCACACGTGGTTGATGGCCATCAGCTGCAGACCAAATGCGACAAAATAATATTGTGATGCGTTACCCAGTGTTTTTCATTCCCTGTATTTTCTGCTAACCCCCTTGTGGCAGATTATGTTTTCCCTAGATGGCCATACCAATATATGTCCATATGCTCACAGTGTGGCATGGACAAGCCTCCCCATCCAGAGGTGGGATCAGTGTTCTCTCTCCTTGAATGCAGGTGGACCTTTGTAACTTCCTCAACCAACGAAAGGACACCATGTGACTGATGAGGCTTGTCATAAAGAGCAATATGGCTTCTGCCTGCCTCTCTCTCTCTCTCTCTCTCTCTCTCTCTCTCTCTCTCTCACCTCTTGCCCCTGGAACCCAGCCACCATGTTCTAATAAAGCCCATGGCACATGATGTGGCCACGTGAGGGTCTTCCGGCTGACCTCACCAGCTAGGCCCCCAGCCAACAGCAACCTCCAGATACTGCATTTATAAGCTTTACGATGATCTCGGCCCCACAATGTTGATGACTTTCAGCTGAGGCCCCAGACACAGGAAGAGAGATAACTTGTCCTCATTGCACCCTCTCTGAATGCCTGACCCACAGAAACCATGAGACATGTTGAGGAATAAGTAACCAGCATACTACCCTACTCTTACCACTGCCCTCAGACTAGGATGCTAAAAGAGAAAGGGGTCAATTAGTTTTTGAGTTTCAAAGTAGTTTTTCAACAATCGTTTCTATGATGATGGCTTAAAGGAATTAAATTTGGAACCTAAATATCCTGGCATTTGACTATCAAAAGACAAATGCCCTAAAGAACTTAGAGGCATAATACTTATGACTTAGGCAAAAAATTCAGAAAAAAGGCAAGATAGGAGTGAATTTTCCAGTCTAAGAGGATACTAAAAACAATGTTTTAAAAAATTTTTGTGGAAGAGAAGACAGAGTCTTCTGAAACTTCACTGCTGGAATCCAGGCAGTGTAGACCAGAGGTGTTGATGGGTATCTCAGTAAACACCAAAAGGATTGATGAAGAGGATCAAGGATGGAGATAATCAGACATCTCTTGCCCGCATTGGTTAATGACGATCTGGGACCAGATGGGGCCCACAACAATCCGTAAGTTCTAAGGGCAACTTAATATCAACCATGAGGAGAAGGAAAGAGTGGAAAAAAAAAAATAGGATTCACCTGAGACTGATCATGTTAAATATTCTGCCATCAGTAGCGGGGGATGATTGAAATACTGTGTAAATTTACTTACTAGAATATTAAGTGACATCATTTATACATTAAAGTTATAGCTTAAGGAATTTGTACATTCTTCACCATTTTGATATTCACCTTCCCTGATAAAATTGTAACCTCCAGAAGGGGGAGAACATAAATGGCCCAGAGTACACACTCAATGAATATGTTTTAATGAGTAAATAAATGAATAAAGAATTCGAAACAGCTCTGTTGTGGAAATCAGAGGCCATGAATCATCTCACCTCTGTTTCCAACAAGCCAGGTGGCCTTTAATAGGTCCCTAACTCTCTTGGGGCCCAAGGATTCTGAGCTATAAAATTAGATGATCTCCAAGTATACCTCCAACTCTCCTATCCCACTGGACTGTAAGCTACTACACAATAGGAATCAAGATCCAATCATTTTGTGAGCCCCAGGACCTAGCATAGGGCCTGGTAAATAGCAGGCACTCGATAAATATTTGTTGAAAAATGAGATGAACATTACGCTAGGTTTCAAACCCTAATCAGGACAATGTGTAATTTGGTTGCCTTTTCAAGTACATAAATGTTAAATGAAAACTAAAGAGAAATAACAAACCGAGAATGTCATAATGTCATTTTCACGGTACAGCAACATTTCCTAACTGCCCAGCATTTAAGGAGTAATGGTTTCATTGCCCGGGAGTCTGACACGGTGATTTGCTCTGACTTGCATCCCTCTTATTCTGACTGACAGCCTCTCTGAGCTGTCTTTTGGTGGGCAGCGGTTGCCCCTGGTGCATTTTTGATCAAAAGTACATACGTCCTGTCATCTTTTATAATCCTCAGAACTTGAAGATTGTCTTTCACTTAAGTTTTCTGAGCTGAAATTAGGTTTGAATAATAATCAGGATTGTGGATCTTCCAAAGCAAAGGTACTTTATGAGAAAATGCTATCTTACGATTCTTCCAGGCATAGAATTTCAGAGTTGAAAGATTTTCCCATCCCAGGATTTTATCTTATTAATATTCTCCTTTGCAATTCAACTACCAAGAACTGGAAAAATCTCTGATTGTCCTCCAGCAATGGCATTAAAGGCTCCTCATAACATACAGCACCAGAATTGTGCCATAATTTAGTGAAATTGAACACTGCTCTGTGACTGCTAATTTTCCATCGAGATGATTCTGTCTCTAAGCAAGAAGAGAGAAGATGAAAACTTGATAGGAAAAAAAAATCCCTTTTTCTAATTACTGTGAAGATTTTCAGACGCTTTAGGGTAAACACACCATTTTACCTTTGCCCTTATTTTTACCACAAGGTTCTGCTAAAAATCCTTTTGGCTAGAATGTCAAAACTGAGTTTCTCTTTTAATCTTCCACTTGGAAAACCCAGTTATAATTGTATAGTGATGATGCGCTCTGTTCTAGGAGACTGCTGTATCAGCGTATTCATTTTTAACCTTTATTTTCAATTATTTGCAGTTTGGGATTTAGTTCCCAAAGTCAATTTGGGAGACTTCTTCTCTTTTAATAAAGGAAGCTAATTTACCCATTCTGCAGTTGCCAAACAATCACATTGAAAAATATGAGCATATGCATGTTCATAGACTCATTCCAGAGACTCTGAGTCTAGAAGTATGCTTTTTAAACTTTCCTAATATGTTAATCATTAACGTAAGGTATTATTTTGCCATTTTCTATTAATTTCAACAGAATCTCCCTGTGCCTTTGCAGTGGGATTAATACAATTGGACTATAGATCTTCTGGATGAAGTGGGTTTTTTTAAATAGTCTTGTAATAATAATAATAAGTATCTTTCTTAAAGAAGGCACCCATTAGTGCCATTGACGTCAACGTGTAGTTGTGTCCTTGCCAATATTGGTAATTCAAGGAATTTTAACACCTGTTAGAACATAAAGTCACATCTCTACTGTGGCAAGCCTTACTCATAAGATTATCATGTTGGGAGAAAGTGGACCGTGCCCGATGGGATGTGATTTGAGAGTCTCCTTCCTCCTTCACGTCTACCCCACTATGCAGTATGAAGTACACATACTACTCATCCTTTTGACTTAATGAGATCTCTTTTAGAATGCAAACACGTTACCTGAGGATCACGATATATTGTCACATCACGGCGTATGGAACACCTAGGAATTAATTTCAGAAATTAATGAGTTAGGTATGGAAGGTTTGGGCTTTGAATATATATATATATATATATATATATATATAGAGAGAGAGAGAGAGAGAGAGAGAGAGCCATATATATGTATCATATATATGTATATATTTTATATTTTTAGCAACCCTCTCCAATAGTATTTTATACATGCCATTATCATAATTTTTTTTTAGCATTTGTTTACCTTTAGGTAATTATCTTTGCCTAGGCTCTCTAGAGATGAGTCTGAGGCAAAGATGAGAGGCCAATGTTTTGCAGAGGTGCAATTCCAGGGAAGTGACCATGAGGGAGAAGGGGAGAGAGGAAGGGAAGGAAGACAGGCATAAACAAAGTGGTGGGTTACTGAGCTGGCCACATCTTCCTGGAAAACATAGTCAGCTATTCAGTCACATGACTCTCCACCCCTCCTAGTCAGCTGTGTGGAACCACTATACCTGGAACAGTCCACGTGGACAGGAAAGGAGGATATATCAGCCAGGATCCTCCAACTCTTGTCTACCATTGCTCAAAGGTCACCCCCCCAATGTGTCACCTCCCCACTCACTTCTGAGTTATGACATCCGGTCCCTCTGGGAAGCCACTGGAGAAGCCCAGCCCAGAGCCAATGATGCACGGCTACCTCTGAGCCCAGAAGTGCCAGGGAAGTCACAGGCCTTGTGTGTTTGGTCAGGTCAGATCTGAGCCGAGAAGCCCGAATGCCCCCACTCTGGTGGACAAAATGAAACCCATGCTGAGCCCAGGTGGTGGTGGTAACATTCAGACTATGGCAGTGTTGGCCAGGCCGTCCACTGAGCACCATCTAAGGCCAAGAGGGCAGGTGGGGCTGAGTAAATCTGGAAAAGTACATAAAATGGTCTGGAACTAAAATTACTGCTCTATTTTTCTTAGACAGTGTGCTCCTTGATGGCAGACATCCTATCTCACCATCCCAGCATCTTTGTATCCCCAGAATTAAGGCCCAGACACACCATAACAGACTGGAGTAAGCCCTGTTAACGTACATTTTTTTGTAAATACTCATCTTACCTGGTCATCCTGGGCACTAGAACACTTATGATAATTGTCAGATGGGTTCACCCATGACAAATGTTTACGTGTGACACTTTTGGGAAGGGATTCTTTGATTTGGGCCATTATTTTACAAACAACCAAAAAAGACAAAATGAGAATAAACACACTCCCAGGGTACTACGGTAATGAAGAAGATAGGCTTCGGAATCTAACAGACCTAGTGACATGTTTGTATAACCTCACTGGATCTTGGTTTTCTTTTCTGAAAAATGGAGAGCATGATATCCGTCTCACCGCCCCGTTGGGGAAGCGTGTGGGATTGTGCCATGTCAACTTGGTTAAGCTGGGAACCGTGATGACAACTGTTTCCCAGAGGGCTCAAGGTTAGGATTGGCCAAAAGAGAAACCTGCCCCAAATTTGGGAGATGGAAGTGAAGCAGGAGAGAGGAGAAGGGCAGGAGACCTTTCCCTGCAGTCAGACATGGTGACGGTGACACAGCAGTAAGGATCCCAGCCGGTGCTGACTTCCCTCTGCTCCACACCTAGCTTGTCCCCCGGAAGGCGGCTTCTGCTCATCAACAGCAGCCACAAGCCCACCCCAGATGCTTGGCTGCAAACCACAGAGGCAGGTGCCACACAGAGGCTGTAGCTCCCCTCGGTCCTCTCCAAGTAATCCTCCCCTTGCAATCCACCTTCAGCGACTGGACGTGCTTAGTTTCCCAGATCTCACTGCGAGCTCCGAACTGCCTCTCTGGGCCACTGCTTCAGGACAACCGGTAAATGACACCGCCAACCCTCCAGCTCCCTCTCCCAGGCTTTCACTTCCCCACCTTGCACAGGTATGTAATAAACCTGCTTTCCAGGGAGAACCCAATTTGCAGCTTTTGCTGATATCTGTGGTCCGAATACTCCCACTTTTCAAGCCATCGATATGAAGTCATTGAACATGGAGTTGGGAAGAAAGGCGCACAAGTGCTCTCAGGAGCTCTTGAGCCAGCCCCAGCTCGACCCCGAACAAGCCCCTCATCCCATGACACTCACATGGTTGCTCTCTTTCCTTGACTGAACTCGGACTCATACAGCCAGATTACAGGGTGATGGGCATTGCACTCAATACAGCACCTGGCACACAGGAAATGCTCAATAAGTTAAAGTTAGTGGGTTATAGGAACCAACCCTCATGTTGTCTTTGGCTCCAAACCAGCTAAAGGAAGGTATGTACCTGCAACCTACAAAAAAAAAAAAAAAAAAAAAAAAGTCCAGAGATAAAAGGATTTTCCAACTAACGCAAGAACAATTTTTACATAGATTAACAAAATGCTGTTTGCATCTATTTACAAATTAAGTAAGCAAATTCCATTTCCTACAAAACAAATATGAATTAAGGAAATAATAGAATATTTTGCACGTGCAGCAGTGGGGCAGGTTGCACTCCATGAATATTAAGCAGCAATTTTGTAGTTAACATTAAATGACCATCTCGGGGAGAAATTTATAGTTACTGAATCTGAGGCAGAAGCTTCCAGCTCCTTTGCAATAAACTTATTAGCAGACAAAGCCTGCATGCATAAACTTAAATTTCAATACTGCCCTTCCCCTCCTAGTCTGTTCTCTTACCTGCGTTCTTCGCTAGCTCTGTAATTGTGGTCACAGAATGTAAATATCCTTATCTCATCCGTGAAGCACTTTCAAAATTCAAAGCATTTGACATGTAGGATTCTTTTCTTCCTGGGCTTATCAAACAGCATGATGACTGATAGTTGCTCTTAATTTTAACCAAGGGTTTCAAGTTTATAATATTTGCTTCCCCAGCTGAGAATGACTAAATCAATGCTTACTTTGAAGTTGATTGTATATGGATTATTAAACCGTTATAAAGGCATGAAAACACACAGCAAACTACTCGTTCTCCCTCACCTCAGAATCGGCAAAACTTTTAGCCAAATATTGCTAAGAGAAACGTCCCTCTGGATTCAGGGCACATGCTCTTTTTCCTCTGCCCTGGAGCTACATTATTTGCACCAAATTCTTCATCTTCACAAAAATTCTACATCTGAAATCCCTGTGCTCTGCAAAGGACGCTTCACTGTATCATGGCTTTCTTTCAAATAACAGAGAACTTTCAGTTTCTCAGTCCACAATTGTTCAAAATTTATTGTTAAGTCATCAAGCTTATTTCTGAGGAGATTTGGGTTCCTCTAAAGTGCACTCTCTACAAACAGTGGCTGCCTCTAATAGTTACCCAGAGGTGACTTTTTGTTCTTTGTTCTGATCTCTCTTTCTGTCTCTTTGAACTGCACTATAGCCATGGGAAGGATTTTATAAATCCTGGCTTGGATGGGACCAGGTAGAGAAAGAAAACAACCTTTGGGTTAACTATCACCTGGACAAAACATCCCTTCTTGTACAGAATTCACTACTTCTGTATTCTTTCTTGAATAAATCTATCCAAATGAAGAAGGGAAAGTCGTTGCAGGCAAAAAAAAAAATGGCAGATGCAAAAGTGTGGGGATAAGAGAAAATATACTGCAGTTCAGTATCAGGAAATTTCCCAAAGATGGAAAGGTAGCGGTAGATTTCACAACTCCACAAAACATGGCGCCGTTTTCTGCTCTTGACCTTGGATGGGTGGACTGTCCATTGTCATCCCGGATTAAGGAAAGGTTGAGGGGGAGGAATGTGGCCAAGGGCTCCGGAGACTTCTTTGTACGTTGCACTGTGCATATGCAAAAGAATGACGGCAAGATGGCTGCTTACACTGCACTGTTTAAATAGCTTTTGTATATCAAGCTAAGGCTTTGGACTTGGTCAGGCAGGAAATGGGAGTCCATTGTATTATTTTAGCATGGAAGTGACGAACAAATTTGAGAGCTAGACTAGAGGGAGGCAAGATCCACTGGGAACCACTGCCACAACCCATGCCAAAAGTGTCAAAAGCTTGGGGGTGCTTGGGTGGCTCAGTTGAGTGTCCGACTTCGACCCAGGTCATGATCTCGTGGTTCCGGGGTTCGAGCCCCGCCTGGGGCTCTGTGCTGACAGCTCGGAGCCTGCAGCCTGCTTCTCTGATTCTGTGTCTCCCTCTCTCTCTGCCCCTCCCCTGCTCACACTGTCTCTCAAAAATAAATAAATCAAAAAAAATTGTCTTTTAAAGTGTCAGAAACTTGAACTAAGGCAGTGACTGGGGCGAGGGTGGGCCGGAGACAAAGGAAGGGCTTAATAAGAAACTGAATGTTCCCTGTAAGTCGTGGGGGGGGGGGGTGCTTAAGGCCTCAAGGGTGACACTGAGGATCTCGCTTCGGAAAAGGGTAGGTTTCTGCTTCAAGGGGAGAGTAGAGAAGGGGGTGATGTGGGGAGGAGGGTGGAAGAGCAGGAGCTGAGCTTTGGATTTCCTAGGGTGGGGGTGGATGAACCTCCCAGACTGACCACGGGAGGGCGGGGTGCCTAGGCCTACACCATTGCCCCCCCCCCCCTTTCTGTCTGCCCTCGCCTCCCAAGCCTCCAGGAAGGACACCAGTATTTCTGCCCGCCACCCCCCACCCACCGCCGCCTCGCCCTTTCTTATCCTCACACTTCCCACTCCTCGACGGATCTGCTGGATCGAGGACTCTGCCTGTCTCCAGGGCGGAAACAACTCCCAGAGCTCCATCAAAGGTTCAGAGGTGGGACTTCCCTCCTGTTGGGCAGAACCTTACCTCTGACTCGAAACTCAGGAGCAGCAGCCCTCATAGCCCTCCCAGGCCCCGCAGCTCCAGACAACCAGAGCGGACGGAATATCCCAGCCCAAGTGGTTGCAGCTGTTTCTCTTCCTTTCACCTTCATCCCTAGTCTCCGGAGCCAGAAACCTGGCTTGTGGTCCTCGCTGCTGCTTCTCCTCGTGCCCCAGCCTCAGCCCGGTCCCTCCCCTGTAGCTCCTGTGCTTTCCACCAGCCTCCCCCCCACCGGCCCGGGGTCTCTGCTTCTCATCTGGCCCCCTTCCCAAATCTTCTCCTGCTAGGTTGCCAGAAGGCGGTCTCAAATGCAAATCTGATCATGTGCCTTAAACTACTTCTACAAATCGGAGCACCTGGGTGCCTCAGTCGGTTGAGCCAGGGATTCTTGATCTTGGCTCAGATGATGATCTCCCGGTTGCTGGGCTCCAAGCCCCTCATCTGGCTCTGAGCAGATGCCAGGAGTCTGCTTGGGATTCTGTGTCTCCTTCTCTCTGCCCCTCACCTGCTTGTGCACTCCCCCAACCCCCTCTCCAAATAAATAAACTGAAAAAAAAAATACTTTTACAAATCTACATTCCCCCTGAGGACAAAGCACAGACTTCCAGGTGAGTCACAGGAGCCTTTGACATTTGGGTTTTACCCATCTCTCTGCCGTCATTTCTTAACCCTCCCCTCACACACTGCTGTGGCTGCTTCGCTGCTTTTCCCTTTTGAGCTTTGTGCCCTACCCTGACCATGTCTACCCAGCGATTTTTTTTTTCTCCATAATTCATCTGGGGGACCTTTCCTGTCTCCTCGCAGAACTAAGTGCTCCCTTATTTACCTCCTGCAGCCCATTGGCAGATTCATTCGTGTATATATCTTGTCCCCCTCCCAGACCATAATCCGTTTCAGGGTAAGGACCGTCGTCTTCTCCCCAACCTTTGGCATGGTGTCTGGAACACAGTGGCCCTTTAGTAAATGTCCACTGCATCAGCAAGTGAACAGATAACAGGAATACAAAGATTCACTCCTATGCTCCTCCTGGAAACTGCCTGGTATTTCTTACTCTCTCTTCTAATGACACAGCACTTACTTTACTTCTGAGCTTCCTGACAGCCAATGCATAAAGAGAAACAATAAAGGATATGGCGTTCGTTGTCTGAAAAAAAGCAAAACTTTCACTTCTGCAGTAGAGACAAACTTTTTCCTGGTAATAAATTTTCAAAGGAATTCATCACATGAGTTCTTGCACAAGGAACACTGAACAACATAATGGGCAGTATCTTTAAGCAGTTTTTACAGAAGCTTCAGAAATATTCTTCACTTCACTGTTTCCAGTATTAAATGCTTTAAAAAAAAAAAAAAGATAAAGACCTAGCACTAAAACATGATTCATGAAAGAACTTCCACTGGGGAAGGGTAAACTAATGAGCACCACATTTAGAGCTTTCTGGTGATCAAGGATATGGCTTTAGCCCACATAGGAGACTGTACATCTATAAACTCTATTTCTCAAATATCAGTTGTCTCAGCGAGGCTTTGACAGGAGCTAAATAACAGCCCCAAATTGGCTTCTCTGAGAGCCTAGAAAACTCCCACTCATTCAAGGGTAGCTATTTGTAGCATGTAAACTCTTGCCAGACTGAGAGAAGAATCTGGCCCAGTGAATAAAAATACAGAAAATAAATGCTTGGAAACTTGTAGGAGGAGAAGAGGCTCTGGGTTGATTGTCCAACCACAGCATTTAGTTTTCCTGCGCTTCATAGAGGCCCTCAAAACAGTTACCGGTGTGTCGGCTTATCACTGGTTCCTAAGCTCTGTAAGATGGTAAGTAAACTACCTTTCTGTGTCTCGGTGTCACAAAGCACGAGTCACCCTCCCCGCCCCCCCCCCCCCCCCCCCCCCCCCCCCCCCCCCCGCCTCCGCCAGCCCCGCCCACCTCTACCTACAAAGACAAATAGGAAGTCATCGGTAATTAAAGCTCTAGTAATGGGACTGGGCAGGAGGGCGAGGGGTGGAAATTGTCAAAGGTAGAGTAAGGCACAGAAACAGGTTAACAGTTCTTCAGGACGCGAAACACAGAGGCGCCTGGGTGGCTCAGTAGGTTGAGCTTCGGACTCTTGATTTTGGCTTAGGTCATGATCAGGTCATGATCGCAGCGTCGTGGGATCGAGCCCCTCGTTGGGCTTCGCACTGGGTGTAGAACCTGCTTGAGATTCTCTCTCCCCCCCTCTCCCCCACTCGCACTCTCTCTCTCTCAAATAAAAAGATAATAATAAAATTAGAAAAAACCCAGAATGTTAAACAAAAAAACAGCTCATTTCAGCCCAAAAAAGACTTTTGCAAAGACCAAAAAAAAAAAAAAAAAAAAGGCAAAAAAAAAATGTTATGACAATTATTTTCACATCTAAATTTGCTAAATATTGAGACCTCTGGTATAAAGAAAATGAAAGAACGCTAACTTCTAAAATAAGCTGCTAAAAAAATATCAGCAAAGCCGTTTTCTAGAGCAAAGTAAGTGGATGTTGCTTCAGCATATTGATTGATACATAATCCAAACATATTGACTTATGTGTAATTAACAAAAGAGTTTAATTAATCTGCTGATTGAAAATGTCATCAATCTTATTCAAGTGAGTTTTAATTCAAAGATAATATCATCATGAGTATTATGCTCAAGTAATTTTATTTAATTAATCATAAAAACTTGTCCTCACGTATGGCTTTAGCCTCAATAAATCATAAAATAGCTGACAAATTTTCTTTCTAGGAGAAAATTAAAGATATCAATTTGAGGCACTTTATTTTATATTATTGCTTGATGTGTTCTGAAATGAAAATGATATGTTTCAAAAGATATCTTCTTTCCTTTTCTCTCTACTTATGTAATCACATAGGATGACAATTCTTTTGTGAGCATTCCTGTATCCGTGAATAAAATAAATTTCTCTAAATTATTTTAAAGGAAAGGCTGTGTTTTCTCAGGCTTGAGAAATATCTGAGCTTGTTTTTCTAAAACCTTGGCAGAAAAAACAAGGACCAACTACTGAATAATCATTCAAATGACAAGTCTTCATTAGGTAGAATTACTGAAATGAAACTATTTCAGTAATTGTTATTCCTCCCTCATCCTATATAGCAAGCTAAAATGAACAAAATACACTTTGGGTCTAGAAAGCAGATCCCCCAAAGCCAATTAATGCTCCCAAGCTAGTAGGATACTAATTAGCAATTATTTCTGCCCAGTGATGCCCAGGCATCCTGGGTTGCTAAATTTTCCCCGTGTCCTAAACCACCAGAGAACACTCGTTGAATAGTGATAGTTCTTTCTAGGGTGGCTTACAGAATGCGTCTGTACCATACTAAATGCCCTCCTTCCTCATCCCTGAGAAAGATCACTTGGTGCGGACAAGGAGAAGCTACAACAGGTATGGGCTTTAGAGGCAGAGACTTAACAGAAGGAACTAAGTTGTAACTGAACAGCCTATGAAGGGTGACAAGCAATGAGAAGGAAAGATAGGTGGAAAGGAGATGTGGTTTAGAAAGACATGGAGGAGGAGGTGTGGGGAAGAAACAAGGAGAGAGAATGCCTTCTCCTCTCCACCAGTGTGAATCAAACTGCAGTTCATACAGTGGGACCTAATTAAACCAAAACTCGCTCTCCAGGAAACCCCAAATCTCTTGGAGATCCTATTGTCTTTGGTGATCAAAATGCCAAGAGAGCATCAGTGGTGTGAAGAAAGGTAAATCCAATTTGGGGGGAATTCCAATGCATTTTCAGGATGCTTGGATTGCTGCCATAACCCTCATTTCCTCCTCTAAGTACAATCTTCCGAGAATAAATGAATAAATCTAGCGATTTTTTTTTTCCTCTCAAAGGAAAAGCTTAAAATGTGAGGTGGGCTAAAAATGTTTTTAGCCCACCTCATGTAGTGTTCATAGGCTACAAAGCCCTTTAAAATTGATACATGAAAGTTCTAGGAGATTCACTGGTAAACAATGGTTCTCATGGCCAGCACATTTTTCTAGAGAAGATGACATGATTTTTACCTCTACTGAATTAAATCTAACAAATATTTATTGAGCACCCATTATATCCAAGGTAGTAGGCTGCGAGTAATAGAAAAGTCACATATAAAATAGTGCCAGCCTTCAAAATTTTTGCCACTGGAAGGATGAAAATGGAGAATAAAATAAGACAAGTACACACACTAACAAATGACTCTAACAGAAGCAAAATAACGTAAGCGCCATAAAAAGATACAAACAAAATGAAATAAGGTGTCAAGGAAGGTGTCTTAGTCTGTTCCGTCTCCTATAACAAAGTACCATAGACTGGGTGGTTTATAAACAACAGACCTTTCTTTTCTCTCTGTTCTGGAGGCAGGCAGTGTGAGATCATGGTGCCGACATGGTCTGTTCTGGTGAGAGCCTTCTCCTTAGTCATAGACTGTCAACTGCTTCCTGGATGCTCACAAAGTGGGAGAGTGGAGAGGAAAAGAAAGCTCACTGGTGTCTCCTCTTATAAGGGCACTAATCCCCTTCAGGAGGGCTCCCACCCTCATGACCTCATCAAATCCTAATTACCTTCCAAAGGCCCCACCTCCTAATAGCATTATATTGAGGGATAGAGTTTCAGCATCTGAATTGGGGCAGTGGGGGGAACACATACATTCAGTCCACAGAGAAAGAGAGGATACCTAGTTTATTTGGGGGATTCATTCGCTCATTCAAAAATCATGTCATGTGCTCTGCCTACAGCCTTTGTCCTGTGCCAGGATTGGGATGAAATGCAAAACAAACAAAAGGGGAAAATAGTAAAGTACCAGCCTGAACATTAGGTCTATTTTTCTTTTGGTGGTTGATTGGGTATCTTTGTCCACATGCTCACCAATACGTAAAAGTGTCAGACTTTACTTTTTGTACACAGAGGGTAAAAGATGTTGTTCCCTATTTTAATTTGCATTTTGCCAAATAACTAGTAAAATGGAAAGCTTTTCAAAATTCCTGTGTTTATTGTTCACTCACTTCTCTGCTGTGACCTGCTTTTCGTATCCTTTGACATTTTTTCCCTGTATTTTCTTTGTATTTTTCTTATTCATTCATAGGGATTTTTTATTTATTGTGGACACTGATCCTTTCCCATGGGCACAAAAAATACCCTCTCCTGTCCATAGGTTGTTTTTAAATTTCAATTTATTGAGCATTTTGCCTTGTGGAGTCAAAATTATCTAGCTGTTCCATAATAGAATGTGCTTTTTGATCTTTAAAAAAAAAATTCATTCTTTATCTCTAGTCCACATTTTTTTCAATTATTGAAAAATAATTATTCAATTATTTTCTATGTTTTTTTTTTAAACATGTTTTTCCTAGTAGTTTCTTTTCGCTTCCTAGAGTTTCATTTTCCACATTTTTGTCTGGAATTTGCTTGTGTATGGTGTGAAGTCATAATCTAATTCTCCTTTGCCTTCCTTGCCGAAAGTCAGCTGTCTCAACATTATGGAGTTTGTAGGGTATCTTTCCCCACTGGTGTTGATGTCCCTTCAATAAACCAAGCTCCACACCTAAGGTATTTTCTGGGGCCTCTCTGCCATTCCACTGATGTGTTTATAAACTCCTCTGATGTTTTCTTTTTTTTTTTTTTAATTTTTTTTTTAACGTTTATTTATTTTGAGACAGAGAAAGACAGAGCATGAGTAGAGGAGGTGCAGAGAGAGAGGGAGATGCAGAATCTGAAACAGGCTCCAGGTTCTGGGCTGTCAGCACAAGCCCGAGGCGGGGCTCGAACCCAGGGACCGCAAGATCATAATCTGAGCCGAAGTCGGCCGCTTAACCGACTGAACCACCCAGGGGCCCCGCCTCTGATGTTTTCTATTTGCTGTGCTTTTACTTTCCTTCATGCATTTTCTTGTCCTACTTTCTGTGGATTAATTACCTTTTCTTCATTTTCCCTATTTTCCTTTACCCACTTAGCATGATAGTCTATGTTTGTGCCTTTAGTAATTATGCCTAGATTTTTCATATGTATGTATAGTTAATATATATGATATATTTATAAGATATATAAAGGTATAGGGGTGCCTGGGTGGTCAGTTGGTTAAGCGTCCAATTCTTGGTTTCAGCTCAGGTCATGGTCTCACAGTTGGTGGGTTCAAGCCTCACATCAGGCTCCACACTGATGGTGCAGAGCCTGCTTGGGATTCTCTCTCTCTCCCTCTCTCTCTGCACCTACCCTGCTCGTGCTCTTGCTCTCTCTCTCTCAAAATAAAAAAAAAAAACTTAAAAAAAAGATATATAAAGTTATATAGTTAAATTTAAATTTTTCTATTAAAAGCTAAAGTTCATACACATATCTGTCTTCCTTCTAAACTAAACTAGAACCTTGTAGAATTGAACTCCCTTCAGAATCACTCCCCTGCTGTTGTGCTCTGTTTGTTTGTTTGATATTTCAGATCATTTTGTTTTCAGCGCATATGATGAACAATGCTGTCGTTATTCTCATTGATTTTAATGTCAATTCTCATTTAGATTTACCACCACAATTTATTTGCTCCCTTTGCTACTTGCATTCCACTTCTTCCTTCTGAATATATTTTTCTTCAAACTAAAGTATATCATTGAGTAATCTTTTTAGTGAGCGTAATCTATTCAAGTTACTGTTCGTGGAAACCTTTCTAAGTCCTAGTAGGCCTGAGATGTCTATTTCTTACTTGTACTCTTCTATTTAATTTTTTAAATAGGTAAAACAAGCACCTGACCCAAAACAAAACAAGAAGTATAAAATATCCTACTCATTATAAATGTTTAAATCCCCAATCATTTGCCATTAGGACTTTAAAAATTTATCCCGTTGCCTTATGATAACTATCACTGCTAAGAGCTAGGCTGCCCACCTTATTATTGTGAGATTATGGTCTACGTTTTTGTTTTTTTTTTCTCCAGTGGCTTATAGGATCTCTCATTATGCTTGATATTCGGCGCTTGGACTGCTAAGAGCCTAGATGTGAAACTCATCCGTCTACATCTGTCTATCACTATTTTTTCTATTTCTTAGCCTCCCAGTTGGCTAATTTTAGAGTCTTCTGCTCAGGCAGAGTGAGCTTGACCAGCTCCAAACCAGGGTTTAAGTGAGTTTATGGTCTCAGGGTTCTTGTTCCACCCTGGTTGCGTGTATGTGGGCCTGGGCTTGAATGTGACCCAATCCTGTTGTTGACCTGGTAAGATGGCTTCCACCCTCAGCCTGAGGCAGCAGCTGGTTTCAGGTGGCAGCCCTATGTAGTGGGCAGCCATTATTTCCCCCCTTAAAAGTAAATGAAGCACTTTTCTAGCCCAAAGTCTCACCCAGGGGGCCCCCGGGGCCCCCAGCCCAACCCAGTGTTTGTGGACTCAACGCCATCCCAAGATGCTTGTCAAAACATAGCCACTCCAGCCTCTGTTGCCTCCAGGCCTCCCTGAGCAAGATGGCTTTGCTTCTGACTCACTGCTCTCAGTTCCCTTTCCATTTTCAGCATTAGAGGACCTGCTTGCTTTTAGTGTGCATTTTTAATTTTTAAACACTTACCCGGGATTTTGATTAATTGAGATGGCGAAGCATATTTTATTGTGTTCAATCTATTCTCCTGTCCAGGACATTTCTTAGTACTTAACGTGACCAAGATTGGGAACCTGAGAATCACACAGGATTCCTCCCTCTTCCTCAGTCAGTCAGTTACAAATCCTTATTTATTCTCTTCCTAATGACCTCTCAATTTCATGTCTTCTTCTCTGGGTCACCTATTTACTGCCAAAGCCAGTTCCTTGGCTTAAGCTATTAGACTTCCTTACCTGGGAATTTTCTTCCTATAAAAAATTTCCTAATTGTTCTCAATCCCTTCCAATCCAACCTGTAAAATGGCACCAAATTAATATATACATTTAAAATATTTTATTTCTGATTATACTAGTATTATTATTCAATAAATGGCATTGGGACTTTTGTTAGCCTTTTTGAATCAAAAACTAACAAGAAACTTACATCTTATTAATATCATACCACGTGCAAAAATACTGTAGTATAGTCTGGAAACCTTAAAAGCACCAAAAGGAAAACATAATTCAGAAATTAGTCTAGTGTGGGAAAATCTCTATTTATCAAAATACATAAGCTTATTTAAAAAACTTATTAAAAACTTATTGCAATAACCCATGTGTGGAAAGAGTTGCAATGTGAAAATATTGCAAATGTGAAAGCCTAAGTCATTAAACAGAGGCATAGCATGGTTGTATCTGTTTTATAGCTAACAAATCTGAGTCACAGGCATGTGTATATGAACACGTATGTGGCATGCGTGCATACATTTATGTATGCATGTATGCATGTACATATACACCAAATACATAGAAAGGTAACTGAGGGACAGAAAGAATAAACCACACTTATTAGAAGAGAATATAAATTGGTGGGGAAAGTGGTGAGAAAATCCAGGATTCCCTCTGTGTATGTATGAATGTTTTAAATCCTTTTGGTAAAAACCCGTGCATGCAGCACAAAAACTAAAGCAGGCAGAGAATCTTGAAAATACTAACAAGGACAAAGAAGAAAATTCAAATCACATATAATGCTATCACTACATATGTACAGATCAATGGCTTCCCCTTCCCTACGAGATAAACTGCAAATGCCTCAGCAAGTAACATTCTTACCCCTGTCTCCTTCCTAGCTTCGCATGGTATTCTCCCCCAACTAGTAACCTAACATCTGACCAGGACTTAAAATTTTCTGAATACATCTGCTATTACTTCTGCCTGAAATATATTCTCCCACCCTCGGCTGGCAAACAGTTGTTGGTCGGTTCTGTATTCCCTCTTTCTGCCGCATATGACATTACTTCCGTGAATGCTTCTCCTCTGATAGTGTTAGTTTACCTCCTCTGCTAGACCAGCGGCATTTGAAGGAAGTGATTCATCAATGTCTTCCCCTACTCGCCTACCTGCCCAGTGACTGGTATAGGCACTGGCTCATGGTGGGGCACTCACTAGGTGATGAATGAGTGAGTGCTTAAAAGCAGGCATGCAAGCACAGGAGAAGCAATACAAGAATACAAGGATTACTGAGCGGCAGTGGAAACTCAGCTTGAAATGTATTACATTTTACTGCCCAGGATCCAAATCCATCATTTAACTCAGTTCCATCACTTCCTCAAGCCACACCCAACACCTGGAGAGCAGACGTGGAGCAAAGGGGAGAGAGCATCCGGCAGAGTTGCTCAGGGATGCAGCGATGAGGAAGGGGCTGGCATCATTCTGGAGTGGTGCGGAGCACGTGGTTAAGTGACTGGTGGTGGCTGGGAAGGGAGCAAGAGCTGGAGTGACAGCCCTAGGGCTGAGGTGAAGGAATGGGTTGATGTAAATCGCAGGGTGGGGTTCAGGGCAAAGCATTCCAAAGCCTTCTTGCCCAAAGTAGCTCCAAAAGTATGTAAATAGGTATTGATGCACGGGGGAAAGTCTTACATGGCCAAGTGTTTGGGAAACACTGGATTTAGCAAAGGTAGAGACAATTCTTAGTAGCAGGATTTCTCAGAGACCTGACTTTCTTTTGTAAGCTGCTTTATGAAATGTCAAAAGCAGGGTGCTGTACCAATGTTTACCAAATGTATTTGACACAGTGTATCGGTTTGCTAGGGCGGTGGTAGCAAGAACCACAAACTGGCGGCTTCAACAACAGAAATTTGTCATCTCACCGTTTTGGAAGCTGGGAGTCTGAGACCAAGATCTCAGCAAGTTTGCTTCCTTCTGGAGGCTGTGAGGGAGAATCTGTTCCAAGTGTCTCTCCTAGCTTCTGGTGGCCAGCTGGCAATGTCTTGACTTCCCTGGGCTTATAGATTCTTCTGCTTTCACGCTCACATGGCATCCTCCCAGTGTGGGTGGCTGTCTCTATATTTGCCTTTTCCATAAAGACACTAGTCACGTTGGATGAGGGCTCACCCTTCTACACAGTATGACCTCATCTTAACTTCACTGATTACATCTGCAACAACCCCATCTCCAAACAGTCACATTCTGGGGTACTGCAGGCTAAGATTTCAAGATATAAATTTTAGGGGGAAATGATTCAATCCATATTGCTGCTGGGTGAACTAGGGAGACCTTGGGTCCTGGGGCCTTGACTCAGCCAGATCTGAAGGAGTCACGGAAGATGATTGCTCTAGTCACAAGAATGAATTTAAGGACAGACACATAGCACAGAGGACAAGGAACACAAGCAGGAAAGTTTATTAAAAGCGAAAAGTACACTTTTGAGATATGAGAAGGGTTGAGCTCAAGACAGAGAGAGAGAGAGAGAGAGACAGAGACAGAGAGAGAGAGAGAGAGAGAGAAGCTTGGGCTTCTACCTTTTATCAGTTCTGAGGGGCAGAATATTTATTGTATTTATTGGGACAGAAAGCAGAATTCCCGAGCCTTTTCTTCTCAATTTGGTCAGGGGGTTCCTGTCATGGCATCTGCCATCTTGGGCCTGTCTGGTTAGATCTGGCTTCTTGTGGAGTGCTGTCAGGACCTGCCTCTGATCTTCCCGATAGCTGGCCAGGACTTCGTCCTTGCTGGCCTCCCGGTATCCTGTTAGAACCCAACTAACTGCCTACTCTAACATTAGCACACCTTTTGGCATATAACGTGTAGCAAAACCACTGTCGCTCTGAACTCAGTTTTGGTAAGATCTGCTACAATGGATTCTCTATCATTAGGTTCTTCCAAAAGACAGCTAAAGATAGGGGTCCTCATTCTCCGAGACCCTAGAATGCACCAGGCAATCCAAGAAAGGTGATGTTATGATGACATTTTACAAATGAAAAATGAGAAATTTACAAACGAAAAAACAGATTCTGATCACCAAAGACACTCATCCAACGTAACTGAGCCATGTTTCAAACCAAGGTCTGTCTCATTACCAAACCACTTCTCTCTCCACTCCAACTTGCTGTTTCCCAAATGATATGGATATCATTAAAGCGAGATCCTTGCTGTGGAAATAATGGGGTTATTTCCCCACCCCTCACTAATGCCTAATCCATACTGAAAAGTGGTTGAGATTTGAAACAAAGCAAAGGCAGGGAGGATTCTTTCCCATCATTGAAATAAATCTGTTTCATACATAGGAAGCACTCCTGGTTAAATGTTTACCTTTTGAACCCTACACTGAAGGAAATGGTTTCCTGAAGCTTTGGCTAATCTTTTAGCAAACTGTCAACCTAAAAACTTGGGTGCTTCTTGATGAGGATTTTAACTGCACTATTGATTATAGTGCAGCTAGAAACCATTTTCAGACTTATCTTCATATGATTTAATTGACATTGAGAGGTATTTTAATTGAAACGTTAGACTTCCTCAGTAGAACTACCCTTTGTTTCTAGCAAGGCAATCTAGCTTTTATGCTTTTAATCGCCATCTGTTGTTCAATAAATGTCAAATCGTTCCTAATGGTCTCTCTAAGCATAGGGTTGGTTTTTTTTTTTTTTTTAATTTGCTTTTGTACTCAGTGTTCGTTATGGGCAAATGAGTCCTTGCCGTAAAAGAGCGCCATTTCTCATGGTGCTTCAGTCCCGTTAGAAGGAAAAAGTGATTAGAAATAAAGAGACAAGAGAAATGCTTCTTTTCTTTTTTTTTTTTTTAATTCTTCTCAGCAGTGGGGAGATTTAGAAAGTCTATAAAAATGTTTCCTTCAGCACTGCTGGTGATTCTACTCCCATTCAAAGCATAAAAGGAACAGAGACTTCTGAAAATCTTTGAGTTGCTTAAATTGTCTGAAATGATTAATATATTTAAAAAGATAGGTGAGGGAGAACATCCACTGGACTCAGCCAAATTTGAGCTGTACCAAGGAGATCTTGACTTCACAAGCCAACAGGGACTCTTTTTTTTGTTTGTTTTGTTTTGTTTTGTTTTGTTTAAACCTTGTGGGAATTTTGTAGAGATAAAGCAGAAGCAATGCAAGGACTCTATTACCCAGGGCCCCACAATGGATTCTGAACTCTCCAGAGGTGGAGGAAGGGAATGGCCAGTGACTTCCAATGATGCTCAGCTATGACAGAGAAGGAAAGACCCTCCCTGGGAGACGCAGAAAATTTTTGCTCTTCCTCATTACCTTCCTAACACCCAACATCCTCCATGAAAGGTCACCTTCCAAAGTTAGGAAGCCAAATGACGCTGGCTCTTGGGAGCCCTGGAGAGTCCTGGAGATAAGGATTGTGTGGCTTCTGGGAAGGGGGAGGGGCCTTTCATTGAGACTTGCATGCATTGGGTCCCAATCGGTTTGCAAACCAAGAAGTATGCTTGATTGCTTGGATCAGGGTTTGAAATATTTTCCAAGGGTTGGAAGAAGTATATTCTAAGAAGTAATTAGAATTGGTTGAAATACAGGGCTATAAATGGGGGACTGGCACAATTTTACAAGAAACAGATCATAACTCAACATTCTAATGACTTTTTCTTTGGAGAAGGTCAGCAAAGCTATTAACAAGGGAAGTGAGCATGCAGAGTTCTCCATCCCAGACTATGACTGAACTTTGAACAAAGTATCTCCATCAGGATTCTGACTCTAATTACCTGAGCCATTGCCTTTGCTCAGGAACGAGGGCTGAGCGGGGGCTAAATGGGCAGTCAGGCTTCTGACTGCCCTTCTGTGCTTCTCTAGCTTTCTTCCCCAAAAGGGATAAGAATAAAGATGCTGACAAGTTCATTTTTTCAGGCACGATGGCCAAAAAGACCACAGATTATTACCAGTATTAAAGTTCTCCAAGTGGAATTCCAAGTGGAATTTCCCACACATTATAAAAAGGAGAGGAGGCTTAACAGCACTCTGTCTGTCACCCTGTCCTCTCCCCTGAGACACAGGCAAACATGCCGACATGGACCACGTGGCCATGGTGGCATTTAGAAGGGAAACCCATCCGTGGTGCTTCAGTTTGGAAACATAGCCTGGATAACTTCAAAATGAACTCACTTGCCCTGAAGCTGCCATGTGTTACTTGTGTACGCATCAACTATACCACTCATTAGGTTTAAACTAAGGTCAGGGAATGTGTCTATGTATTTTTGTTTCTCTGCTAGCCATCCTTCAGGACTCAAAACAGTGCCTGGGATCTCAACAAATATTTGTTAAGTTAAAAAATAAGAATGACAAACAGGGAGTTTTCAGAGGAACCTCAGACCAGCTTGGAGCTCCTTCCAAATGACTCTGGTCTTTCCCAGTGAGCCCAGAATTTGGAGAGTGTGAGATGGTACTCCATTTCTCCATCATTCCTTCCCTCTCTAAATACCCAACACCCATCCTATTCTTTTGTTCCTCTGGGGGTTTATCATCTACTTAGATGAACTTGACCCCAGGCCTTTCCTTCTGCAAGGTCAAGACCAAATTAATCACCAGAGTCAGTGTCAAAAAACTGTATGTCTAGCTGTAAGCTCTCCCCAGGTGGCCTCACCAAATTTAAATGTTTGGTCACCAGACTTCAGAATCAAAGTACTGTCTAGTCAAAATTGTGAGGAACAAGGGGCAAATAGGTCTTCAGACAATCAGACCTTCCTTGCAGATTATCACTCCTTCAATCATACTGATTTCTACGACGGCCTGTATTTGTATGTTTTACGATTACCCAATGGATGATTATATATTTCCAAAATTTCCTTTGATTCTAACACTAACTCGTGTTAATTTTATGTTGAACTTAACTCTCGTTGCTCTCAGCTTTAAAAAATTGGAGAATTAACAGATGGCATCCTTTAACCCAACTCCCTTATATCTGTGATACCCTCAGCCCTGGACTCCAGATCCCTGGGCCTACCCCTCTCTTTGCTTCAGCTACCCCAAAGTCTGTTTATTTTCTGACCCCTGTGTACTCCAGACTTGGTTCTGTGGGACCAAGGTAACAATATGTTGCCTTAATTACTCTTCAAAGATGTTTATTTTGAGAGGACACCAGAACTGTTTTTGCAGCCCTCCTGCTGTTAAGAATTCTAAAGGTTAAGGCCTCCAGTAAACTGTGATTAGAAAAAAATCAACGGAGTAACTGCATAATCACCGCTATATTTAGCAGGCTAGTGATTTCCAGAGAAACCTGGCATTTCTGCCCTGCAGCCTCCTCCAATCCCTCAGGAAGTCTTCTGGCCGGAATATGTGACACTCTCCCAGCCCAGCACCTGGAGCAGAGCTACAAGCCCGAAGTAGCTTAAAATATCTTAGCATCTCATATAGTAACAGAGAATCCACCTCCAAAAGAAAAAGAAAGAAATGAAAATGGCTTACCATAAAATGGTTGGGTGAGGCAGTGCTGGTTCATAAAACAGAACTGTTATATAAAATTCAAAGCTTTTTTGTTCCTGTAGGTTCTTCTAAGGTATAGCCCCATTCTTTGTTTTTGTTTTTGTTTTTAGTAATCTCTACTCCCAATGTGGGGCCAGAATTCATGACCCCAAGATCAGAGTCTCATGGTCTACTGACTGAGCCAGCCAGGAGCCCCAATAATCCCCTTTCTTAAATTGCTCAAGACCCCTTAGTGACTGGTCTGGTATAGTGGTAGTCAGGTGCTCATGTATCCCACAGACTGTGGGCTTCCCTTTCTACGGTTTTACTGCTCTCCGTGAAACTCTTTTCTCTTTCTTCTGATACTGCTCTCTGCTCTTCCTCCCCTCAAAAAAAAAAATCTTACTTGTCAGAAAGTCTGTCATGTATACCTTAGGATATACTGGATTCACTTTGGGGAAGAGAGGAATGATTATCTAAATAATAATGGGTAACACTTACTGAGCACTTACCGCGTGCTAGGAACTGTTCTAGGTACATCATCATATATATTAATTCAGTTAAGTCTCACAACCACCCAATGAGATAGTTTGTTACTATTTAATCTTCATTTTACAGATGAGAAAATTAAGGCACAGAGAGGCTAAGAAACTTGTGTAGGCTCACACAGCTAGTAAGTAGAAGAGCTGGGCTTTGAACCCAGGCAGTCTGACTCCACAAGCCATGTTCCCAACCTCTAAACTGTTCCACTTTCCAAACACTTTTCGCCACCATCACCTCTCATTTTTTAAGTAAGAGTGGAGCAGAATGAGTGTTAAATCTGGCCCCTTAGCACTGCCTTCTGATCCTCCGGCATGCTAGCTACGCCTGTTTGTCACAGTGGATCACAGGCACCCAGAAGATGAGAAGAATGGAGGGCAGAAGAGAAACAAGCTGGTCTTCAGAGTTATAGAAGGGAACTGAGAGCTGCTCACTGGGCTTTCAAACCGCTTTTCTCTACCCCAGGGTGTCATCGCCGGAGACGAGGCGGGCTCCCGGGACCCCCAGCATCTGCCAGGGCAGCTCCACTTTCAGCCGCCTCACACACACAGGGGGTCTGGGATTTACACTGAACATAGAGATTCATGGTTCAAAAAGGTTTGGAAACCCCAGGGGATGGAGCAATCACCTAGGTGTCAGGTTCCTTAATTGCTAAGCCCTCCTCATGGCTGATTTACACAGCCCTGTACTCCCTGGAGAGGGAAGGCAGGAGGGTGGAGACCAGGGCACATGCTGCAGTCTGTCTGCCAGGAAAATCTCGGTGACTGTCAGATGTCCTCGCCTCAAGCAGGAAGAGCGTTCCTAGGGGAGGCGGACAATTAGAGAAGACGGCGACTTTATCTCCAGCCCAGAAAGGCAAGCTTAAAAAAATGTTTAAGGGCAAATGGAAATAAGATGAATCTCTAAGAGCCCTGCAGCAAGCACAAAGTATTTGGAAATCCATTTCTTCCCTCGCCTTCAAAATCACTTAATTCAGTTACACAGTGTCCTCCTATGGTCCTCACAAGTGTATTTCTCACTCGCCTGTCTATGCCCCATGTGATGCTTAAGAAGACGCACAAACAGATGTGTATGCACACATACGCACACATGTGCACACACACACACACACACGCACACACACACGTAGGAGATTTAAGCCAGGCCAGCTTCAGGCACCAGTTGGGTGATCTACCCTGGGTATATCTCTCACCGGGCCATCTGTAGATCAGAGAACCAACGTCCTGTTGCCAACCCACAACATAAATTTTATTCAGGGCACCCTCAGATTTACAGTCGCCAGGGAGGCCCCAGAGCACAGCGGCGGGGGGAATGCTGGAGTGGGAATGTCCATGTTGGGTCCCAGTTCTGTCACTTACAAACTGTGGGATTTCAAGAGACTTCCTAACGGTCTCTTGAAATAGTCTCTTGTCCCCCAGGTTTATCCTCTGCAAAATGGGACTAACAATAGCGCCTGTTGGTAGGATTGTTTGCTCTAAGCATAAAGTGCTTATAACAGCGCCTGGCACATGGCAAGAGTTGAATAAGCATTAGCTATATAGAGCTACCGAAGCGCCTGGCAGCACCCTTGGCCCGTGCTAGGTCAGCCCAGTCCTAATTCCACTCCCACTCCAGCCCCAGTAAGAGTCCGGGGCTGCTGTTCTGCAGAGTGCAGATGGCCACAGTTCCACAGGAAGATTAGCAGCTGTCTTTGTTGGAGACAAACAAGTTACAAGGTTTCTGGGGGAGGCTGGCACTTCGTTAGGCTTTCTTCATAGCGCAACTTAAAATTGAAAACGCTGCCTGAAGCATCCTGCGATCAGAACATTCTTCATTCATTCACCACACATTTACTGAGCGCATCTTTAAAATAATAGCCAGCTACATATGGACACTCCCTGTATAAATGCTGTGTTAAGTGCTTTCTATACACTCATAGCGATGCTATAAGGGAGGTACTATTATTCTTTCCATTTTGTATATGAGGCTCAGAGAGGTAAGGTAACTTGCCACCGGTCACACGGCATATGGCAGAACTAAGATTCCATCAGAGAAATGCAAATCAAAGCTACAATGACCTATCACCTCACACCTCTCAGAATGGCTAAAATCAAAAACGCTGGACATAACAGGTGTTGGTGAGGAAGTGGAGAAAAAGAAACACTCATGCGCTGTGTGGGAATGCAAACTGGTGCAGTCACTCTGGAAAACAGCATGGAGCTTCCTCAAAAAGTTAAAAATAGAACCCTACAATCTAGGAATCGCACTCCTGGCTGTTTACTCCAAAGATACAAAAACACTAATTCAAAGGAATGCGTGCACCCCTATGTTTACTGCAGAATATTATTTTCAATAGCCAAATAATGGGAAGAGCCCAAGTGTCCATTGACTAATGAATGGATAAAGAAGTGATATAGTTACTAATATAAATATATATAGTTATCTATAAAAATATCATATACATAATGGGATATTACTCAGCCATAAAAAAGAATAAAGTCTTGCCATTTGCAACAATATGGATAGAGCTACAGAGCATGATGCTAACTAAGCCAAATAAGTCTGTCAGAGAAAGACAAATACCATGTAATTTCATTCCTATGTGGAATTTAAGAAACAAAGCAAACAAGCAACGGGGGGGGGGGGGGGGGGGGGGGGGGGGGGGGGGGGGGGGGGGGGGGGGGGGGGGGGGGGAGAGACGAACCCAGGAAACAGACTCTTAACTACAGAGAACACACTGATGGTTACCAGAGCAGAGGTGGGTGGTGGGACAGGTGATTTCACAGGTGAAGGGGGTTAAGAGCACACTTACCATGAGCCCTGACTAATGTATAGAATTGCTGAATCACTATATTGTATACCTGAAACTAATATAACATTGTATATTAACTACACTGGAATTAAAATTTTTAAACTTAATAAAAATAAGATAAAATCCCAGCAGAGCCAGAGTTTTGTTCTTGACCACTCTGCCTCTTCCCTTATGTCTAAAGAATGCAGCCCTCGAACCCACGCACCCTGGCAAGGCGGCCTGTCCTTTCTTCCTCCTCTTCCTCTGTCATCTGTGAAAAGGGAGGCTGCAAATCTCAATTCCTTTCTCGTGAATGCATAGCAAAATCCCAAGACTTCTGTCCACACAGCACACCAATACCAGAGGGGAACAGTTCTGGAGTAAGCATCTCTATTAAGCCATACAAAATCCAGGCTTCAGCTTAAACTTTTTACACAAAACCCCTCTAATATCTCTGCCACCACATCAGACAGAAGGTGTGAAGACACGCTGCCTTGTTTGCAAACCATACTAATGTAATCATGATAAAAATTGTCTTGGTGTGCCAGTCTTAGCCATTAAAAAAATAAAGAAGAAGAAAATCCCAGTAGGTATTTTGGGCTGCTTTAAGCAAAGAGAAGCTATGGACTCCTTTTTCTAGAGAAATGAAATCCTTTGTTTATTGTAATTAGCAGCCAGTATTTTGTCACCTGAACAATAACACTAGGCCCGAGTATAGATAGTGTAATTACAGAGAATTCTAAAGGTCTCTAAAAATATTTCATAGTGACATCAAGTCAAATCATGTCTACCTCTATCCCTGACACACACACACACACACACACACACGCACATGCACACAGAACTCAAGGACATCTCGCTCCCTGATTTAGCTACACAATTTCCATTCAGACTGGGGAAAGTCACATAGGTAACACCCCATTCAGTTCTTTGAATTTTTATGAATAAAAAAAGAAATCTGTAAAGCAAATCCTGTGATTACAAGCATTTTTAGCACAGAGCACCAGACAGCAGTTCCTGGAAGGGCCCCTTGAATACAACATCGTTCAGGCTCTAGGTATTCTGGGCTCAGCAGTGGGGCGAAGGTTGCGGTCACCTGGGTTCATAGTGGCCCCTCTGGGCGGGGAAGATGCTCCCTTCCCCATTTCAAAGGGCACAAGAGCTTCCCAGCCCTCAGCCCTCTCCCCGTCCTCCCAGACGCCAGGTTGCCACGGGAGATGAAGCTTTCTGGCTATTTCCTGGGCAGCAATCCCTGCCGGCGTTCAGCCTGGGGGAGCCCACACTCCTTCCGTGGCTCCCTGTCAGGACTGCAAAACCCCACCACACTCCCGAGGCATGACAGAGCCAAGGAGCATGCACACTGGGGACTGTCATGCCTGGGGCCGGGGGTGTGGCTCTGCTTTCGACCGGGTTTGAGACTTGGGGACTGGGCCCGGCCCTCTCTGAACCTCAGTTGCATCATTAATTAGATAGTGACAATAGTGCTTACTTCATAGGGTAATTGTGAGATAAAAGTGTTCTCACCACAAATAACATCTCTGTTTCCAGTGATGATGATGATGATGGGGCAGAAAGAAACTTTGGGAGATTTTTATGGCCTGAAAGTGGTGATAGTTTCACAGATGTATATTTATTCCCAAAATTATGGAGCTGTGTACATTAAATACGTACAGCCTCTTAAGCATCAGTCATAGTTCAATAAGGTAGTTTTTAAAAAAATAAAGAAAAACATACATAAAAATATTTGGTAAATGTTCAATTTCAGTCTTCTTGGTTTCTTTCCCCTCTTATGTAGTTTTCCCTTCTTTTCCTAATGGAATTAAGAAGTGAAATGGTTGAATAACTATCTTGACAATAGTCTTTGGCAAAATTCTGGAAAAGGTGAAGTGAAAAAAAGATGGAATGCTGCCTATAGAACATTAGAATTCCACTGGCCTGCAGCTAGCAATGGAGAGGAAATCCACATGTGAGGAGGGAGGCTTGGGCCCTGAGGTTGGCCATCTCCTTGGGGTCTTCGGGTGCCATCCACGGCCAGCCTCACTGTTTTCAGGGGCTTGTCCCTCTCCTTTGTCCTCCAGCCCAGGCACGTGCCCTCCACCAGTCCCTTGTGACAAGGCAGAGGCCCAGCCAACAAAAGTTTTAGAAGATTACACTAAGAGCAAGGGGCTCAAAAAGATAAATCAACAAAAATAATAAGCACTCAGATCATCTGGCTTACACAATGTAGTTTATCCATCTTTAGTATTTGGCGTCAATGGGGAGGTCTCCCTGCCTGGCTGCCCTTCTGACTCCATGTGGTGAAGGTCACGTTTAGTCCCTGCCATCCTGGAGGGATCCCGCGAATCTCCATACCAAGAATGGCCAATTCACAACCTACCTGCTACATGTCCCCGTAGGCTGCTCAGGGCAGACATCCCCAATCAACCACAGCACTCTTCCTCATTGAGCACAGACTTGGACACAGTCTCTAGGTATCAACTCCCAATGAGCCAAAGTTACACCAACTTGTCATCCCTGCTTTAGATCCCCAAAGTCCCTATCAAAGAAAGCAGAGTCCCAAGAAAGCCAGAAAACTCCCTATCACGCCTGACTAAGACCCCCTTCTAAGTTCTGGCTCCTGTCCAAAGACTACCTCGTCTCCAGGTGAGTGCTCTTCCGGGAACGACATACATCAGAGGAGCTCACGCCAGCCCACAGAGGTGCCCCTCTTTGCTCACCAACTCAAAACCACACATTCATATGAAGGTCAATAAGAGAAAGGTCCTCACAGGAGTCTCCTCTTATACTTTCCACCTACCCCGCAAGCCCAGAAGCAAAACACCAGATGCCATGGTATTGGCTGGAGATGGACATCTTTATCATGTTGTCATTACTCAAGCTACGGTTACCCTCAATGGGGACAGAGAAAAGAGCAAGCTACTAGCTGGTAAGAAGGATACCTTACAGTGCCCCATACTGTTTTCTTCCCTAAACCCAGATGAATACCTACTAGGAATATGAAGGTTCTTGTTCTGGGGGTGTAGTTACATCGGGGCCCAAGCTATTGGAAGAGAATGTGAAGAATGCTCCCTCCTTTTCCCAAACTTTCCTCTTTCCCCACATATTGGTTCTGGGGAGAATCAAAGGCAAGAATGCCCTCTAAGTACTTTACTTCGGTCATTAAATTTTCACACAAACTCTGTGAGTCATGTATTCTTGAAGTTCATTTTATAGATGAGACAACTGAGGCTTCGAGAGATTGGAAACCCTTCCCAAGGTCACACAGCTTGAAACAGGCACTGTACAGCTTCAAATCTTAATCTCTTCCTATACCATGCTGGCCCTCACGTCAAACCGTGCAAGACACAGCCAGGGGCCACACACAAACCCAGAATGGTCCCAACCAGGGTCCTATTGCCATTTTCCATGGCCTTAAGAGGTAGAAGACAAACTTTGACTCCCAAAGGAGGCTCTGATGACATCATTCACATAATAAAATATTGTGGGGTTGTTCACAGAAATAACGGGTGTCTACCAAATGCTGGAATCTTTTGATGACCCAAGAATTCTAACACTGCCTCTGTGGTCATCAATTTGTTGGGGATAAATGAAAACAATGCCTAATAACCCTTCTTCCAGACCAAAGACTTTAGCCACAACCAACCCATTGCAAGTGTGGGCAGGTTTCATCTGAAATAAATGCCAAATCAGTCCACCTTGTTCCACCTGCATTTCCACCACCCTGGTCCAAGTCACTGTCGCATCCTTCAGAGGCAGTGCAGTAACTCCTCTCCCTGTGTCACTCTGTTCCCAACTCCTGTCCCACAGCTGTCAAACTCCTGGCTTTTAGAAGCCAATGACTGCTGCTAGAATAGAATCCGGGCCCCCTATGATGGCCTCCAAGCTTCCACCTGTTCTGACTCCTGTCCACTCACCTTATATCTGATTTATGTACTTTGTTATCTATTTTTCTCTCTGTTTCCAGTAGCAAGTTTCTCATGGGAAAGGGGACCTTCCTGACTTGTTAAACACACAAGTACACGTTGAATATATGAATGAAGGTTATCTGTGACACATAGAGAAATACAAACTCTCCCCTACAGGCTTGCTCGATGCATTGGTTCTAGGGACTACAGAGGTGTGATAATCTGGAAACCAGAAGCCTTGGGTTTAGTCATTGCACTGCTACTCAAATTCACAGCACGAGACTGGGAAAACCTCTCAACAGTCTTTGGCCTCTGTTTCCCTGTCTGTTAGTTCTGCCTTTTCCGTGAGCAGACGTGATCACCCTCCTGATTCAGCAAACTCTATCGACTATTTGAAAGGCACTCCACTGGGTCCTGGCAATGCCAAGATGAAGGACACCACACTAGCCGAGAAAGAACACACAGGTGATTTGGGGCCAGAGATGAGGCAGTACGTAAACAATGTCTGATATCCTACCATGAGCCCTAACGGAAACCCAGTAAAGATACAACATGACGCGAAGGAGCGAACTGCCAGTTTCATCTGGTACTCAGGGTGGAGGCCACTCCTGAAGCTGGGCTTTGATAACAGACAGGAACTCCCGCACCAGAGGATCAGAGTCGTGCATGGGAACACCAGCAAAGGCATGATGCATCACGCACAGGGAACAGGAAGTGGTTCTAAGTGGCCAGTTATGGAGAGTGTGGAGGGGCACAGGTGGAAAAGGAGGTTGGGCAGGTACGCTGGGGCATGGAACATGGAGCCTCTAGGCCAGTGTAAGGGGTTGAAATCTTAGGACAAGTGTTTTGAGCAGAGGCATGACCTATCTAAGTGTATTTCAGAAAGATTATTCTGACAGCAGCCTGGAGGGTGGATTTGGAGGGAAACGCAGCAGAAACAGGACTGTGGAGAGCAAGCTGTGGTAGTAATGCAGGCAAGCAGGGCGCCGAAAGGAGTCGCAGAGAACTGGAGAGAAGCAGCCCCGGCATGAGCGTTAGGACCCCCGGTACGTCTCTAAAGCCTGGGAGAGTTGAAAGTTCCCAGCTGGGGTGATTGGTTGTTGCTTTTCCCCCGACAATGCATGCAGGAGGAGGATCCAGTTTAGGAAGAAATGTACCAAGTTCCTTCTTGAACATGTGAGTCCCCTCCTACGAAAGCACACGAGTGCAGGGTGTTGTGGCCAAATCCTTGCGTTAGGGTGGCAGGAGGAGCTGGAACTGTGACCAAATCACTGCACCGTCCTTGTTTTGTCCCCTCCCTGGCAGGAGGAAGGCAAGTTATGATTGCCTCTTTCCTCATGGGGGTGTAGCGAGGCTTTGTTTCTCTGTTTCACGGGCTGCGTCACACCCAGATGAAAGGAGCTCTGTGAGGCAGGAGCATAAGGAGACAGGGCACAAAGAAAGGTCTAAAAGGCTGCCTGAAGGGTAGGAGACAGGTTTGCAGGGCGTTCGTTCTGGCTTCATAATGTGATTTAAAGATCCAGAAATGAGAATGAAAAGATACAAGCAGCAGCAGAAGAGAGGGATTCATTCTCTCTCCAGATGGATTAACATTTGGATTGTTTTTCCCAGATGTAACTGGCCAGGATTTAAAACAAAACAAAACAAAACCTACCATGCTTCTCTCTCAAGGGGACAGCATGGGGCGGCAGACCCGAAGGGCTCCGAAAGAGACAGCTGTCAGCTCAGCAGCTCACTGTGAGGACCGCTCTGGGCAGAGGTGTGGAGGCTGGGACCAGTCAGGCTTCAGGCGCCAGAGATTCGGCCCTTCACCAGCCCAGGGAGCCACCGCAGATCCTTCCACAAAGCCCAGATGCCTGCAGAAAATAAAAAGTTTGCTTGGTACTCCGCACCAGACCAGATGGCTCCTTTTCGGATAAGACTTTCGAAGTGTCCAGAGTGTTCTTTCTTCTCAGCTCATCCCTGAAGCAGCCCCTCTGATCGCACTTGCCCCCACCCCCACTCCACAAGCTGCTCCTCCCTGGGGCCTCTGTGAAAATGGGTCAGCCTTGGAGTGTTCTGGAAAAACAACTTCTCCCTGGGCTTACCAGTTTCCGGGAGAAATAGCACCTTCCTGTGCCTGCAGGACTTGGCTCCTTCACATTCACCCTTTCCCTCCATCCCCCTCACTGCCTGGCTTCTAGCACTTGAGTCTTACCCATCCTTCAAGGCCCTGAAAATCACATCGCCCCCCAAAGTCTTCCTAGACTGCCTAGTAGGAGTTTCTCTCTCCTTGTTCTCCTGTTACACTTTATTTGTTATAACCCTGTGTGTTAAGTCTACTTGCCTTCTACTTGCTGTGGCTCTAAGTTTCGCTCACACTCTCGATTTTAAGGCCTTGGAGACCAGAGTTGCACTGGGCTCACTGCATTAGCCTCAGGGCCTGCCACTGCTTAATCAATGTTTGCTGGGTTCATTAGAATAGGTGAGTTAAGAGCTGGAAGCTATACTGTTGCTGTAAGGAGAGGCAGGTGTTCCCAGAATGAGTCTGCTTCTGCTAGAGCTGCCTGGATTTCATAACCTGGCATTATTGCAGGGGGACTTAGGGATGTCAGGCGGGAGCTATGGTTATAGGTCTGGAAACATCCACTGGTCAGGCCTGCCGGCAGGGAGGAAGAACAACATCGTGGCCCTGGGAAGAGTTCTGGCTCAGACAGGGTGGGTCGAATCCTGGCTGCCTGTACCAATTTCGAGCCCTGGAATAACAGGCAAGTGTCTTCTCATGTTCTGATCCTCCATTTAGTCAGCTGCAAAGTGATCATAGTCATTCCTACCTTTGCAGGTAATTGTAGGAAGGTAACTGTAGGTGCGCGTTGCCTGGCACCTAATCGACGCGTACTGAGTTCTCTGACTAACTCATTCATTGATGGAGGATGTAAATGAGGACAAGGCACAGCCTGGAGAAGGGGGATCCACAGCCCATGAACAAGGGTGGTTCTTGTGATACAGGTTAGTGACGATGTCTGGGTGTGGATACATCTGTACGCTGAGCTACTGAGACCTGAATTCTGTCCTAAAAACTCTGGTACCCACGGAATATGTAGAATAACTTTTCTGAGCTTTGACTACACTGGGTCAAAGCTATGCTTCCCACTACCTCCACATGGTTATTGTGAATAATAAACCACCCCAGGCTGTTGAGTCTTTGATGAAATGCAAACATATTGCACAGCCTGGTGCCCAGGCCCTAGTAAGCAAGCCTTGAATAAGGGTTCCTTTTATTACGATCTTTTTTTTTCCCTCTAGACTCTAAGTTCCATGGAGTCAGGAACTATGTCTGTTTTGTTTTGCACCTTGTACTCAGATGCTGAACACAGAACCTGACAGGTTGGGGCAGGGGAAGCTTTATGAATATCTTTTGAAGAAATGAATTAATACCCATCTGGCATTGTTTAACTCTAGAGCATGGAGGCTGTGATGATCCTTAATGTTTATTTCATTCTATGGCATTCAATGATTTCTAGTCAGATGGGGGGACCAGTTCAGGTCAGGAAGTATTTCAGCTATTGAATCTGTGATTGCGTTGCTTCATGAATAAAAATAAATCAACATTTTTTCTCTCTCTCTCAATCTAGTTATTATCTCTGTGCAATAATTGGGGATTGGGAGAAATTCTTGTTCCTTCTTTGTTAGTGTTGACCAACAAACTTGTGAACTTGAATGCATGTTAGCAATTAGTATTGATTAATCTGATTTGCAAGCTTGGGCACATAACTTTACTCTGGAAATCCTGCACATTTTCTTGACCACAGCCACAGACAGTCAGAGAATAAACTGAATCCCTGATCACTATGAGCTTCCTCCGGACCAATGACCCACACTTTTGACCCTTCCCAAACTCATGTCTCCAGGAATGGAAAGGAAGAGAGAAGCCACAATTTCTCAGGTGCCAAACTTTGTGCAAGGACTTTGCATTTCTTTAGTAGTATTTCATGCTGCCCACGAATTAAGTATCTTAGATCTTCTTCTGGGCACGTTTGCCTTCTCCCTCAAAGTCAGGTTTAGCCCCATGACTTGCTTTGGGGATGGACATGTGAGCAGAAGAGATACACATTCTTTCTGGGATAAAGTTTTAAGAGCCAGCATGCTATTTTGCACACTCACTTTCCCTCTCCCATGATGATGTGCCACATGATGAAGCCTCCTTCAGGTTAGGACCCAGAGTGAGGATAATCTGGAACAGAGTGCCCAGCTAATTCTCAAGAGCGAGTGGCGTTAGCAAGAAGAATGTCTTTGGAGGTTTAAGACACTGAAACTTAGGAAGTCATCTGTTACTGCAGCATAACCTGAACTATCCTGACTGATATAATATGTCAGTTCATTTAATCCTCATAAAAAAGATCCATGAGGTGGGTGTTAGGAGATGATTCTTCATGGATCTCATGCATTTCTACATACATGTCTTACAAGCAAAGCTATAGTTCCCTTTATTCCAGAATGTCTTCTCAAGGACATCTGTATAGCAAATGGCCTGGAAAGGTAGAGATAGTATCACCCACCAGAGGAAAAGGCAGGCATACTTACTGCTTGTTATAAACTCAGGATCCCTAAGCCCAGGTCACTCTCCTATATAACACCGCTCACCGTGTGTGTAGGTAACCAGTGTGACAGGCTAACATGTTAGATGGAATAAGGGAAATTAATGTCTATTAAATAACTAGTGTATTTCAAGCACTGTGCTAGAATGCTATTTTCCAGAGTTCTTTAAAAATTAGCATTGAACTATCCCGACTTACCTAGTTTTGATGCCTAAAGGAAGACATTTGTCTCCATCTCGGCATACATCACACCCATATTCAACTGCCTTCTCCCCAGCAAACAGATGACCCGGAGACTGTGTTAAACTGTCGGATTTCCAATAATTTAATGTCCAGGGTACCTTGTGCAGTGATAGGTCTGGGAGCTCTGGAGGTCTCTGGAAGAAGCACAGAGTATGTGTAGAGCCAAAGACCTTGGGGGCACCAAGGGCACTCAGATCCAAGAAGTGGCCTCACGCCATCTCCCTGCCCTCCTGTAGGCAACGCGACAGGATGAAGGGGCACCAGGGGCTTGGCATAACTAGCATAATTGAGCTGCAGTGGGAGTACGCATTTCCCCCAACTACAAAGCCCAAGGCTCTCAGATCCCAGGAAAACTGAGCCAGAGCTTCACGCCTACCCACCCTCAAGCCATCCTTTTCCAGTGGGACACAATGGAAGGGACTGGGGCCCACAGATCTGGGTTCAACTCTTGACTCAAACTCTAATCTACCTTAGTGACATGGGGGCAAGATTTTTAACTTCTCCGAGCTTCAATTTTTTCATCCATAAAGCGGAATAATCATATCTCTAACTTGTAAGGTTTTCATGGAGACTAATGAATGAGATCCCGTATGTAAAGCACAACGTCCAGCGCATAGTAGTCTTTCAATAAATAGCAGCAACTCTTATTACCGTCATCATTTTGTTTTGACTGAGGAGACAGAACATCCCTTCAAACAAAAGAAAATTAAAAACTAGGTGCAGAGCCACTGGCTGAAAGCCAAAGGGGAAGATAAAGCACTATAATTGCCTCTCCTGGGAAAAGCAATAAATCCAGGCAGCTGTGCTGCTCCCACTCTGTGGCGGTGTGAGAGGGGGGCTGTGTCAGAGAACTTCTGTCTCAGAACCTGAGTGTCCACCATGTACAAGGCACTCTCTGGGGGGATGTAAGGGGTGCAACGAAGAGGCAAGCACTGTTCGGCCTTCCAGGAGTTTATTCTCTACAGAGGCTAGCACAAAAGGAGGATTAGATAACAAGAGATAGATAATAAAGGTAGATAATCGTTATTAGCTACCAAGATTGGGACAAAGGGAGGATTAGAAAATATTGTATTATGGGGAAAATTGAGAAAAGGGAAGTGATGTGCACAGGTGTTCATGGTGGCTGAGCTTTCATTCTGGCAACAGGGCGTTAAGACAGGCTTCATATATGGATATTTGGGATGAGTAGATTAAATTTCTTTTTTATTGCTTTTTAATTTTTTTTAATGTTTATTTATTTTTGAGAGAGACAGAGACAGAATATGAGCGGGTTAGGGGCAGAGAGAGAGGGAGACACAGAAGCAGAAGCAGGCTCCAGGCTCTGAGCTGTCAGCACAGAGCCCAACGCGGGGCTCGAACTTGTGAGCTGTGAGATCGTGACCTGAGCCAAAGTCCGTCGCTCAACCGACGGAGCCACCCAGGTGCCCCTGAAATTTCAAGAGTGACATGGGAAAAGGGAGGGCAATTAAGCAAAAGGAAAATAACGAATCTGACAAGGACTGGGCCCATTCGGGAACAGAGAGTAGTATGATTTGGCTGGAAAGTGTTATGGGATAACCAGGAAACAGAGTCTACACAATGGATGGCCTTGAGAGCATGCTTAATCTGGTCCTCAGCGAAAAGTGGCAGCTTAGAACTATGTCTAAGCGAGACGAACCTGGTGGCTCTACATAGGACAGACTGGAGGAGAAACACTTTAGCAGCAGAGAGACCATTTAGGGAAGTAAGAAGCATCTGAGGCTGGAAGAATGGGAGCCCTAGATTGGAGGGGAGCATCAGCAAGGATAGAAAGGGTGAATCCGGGAAAGGTGAAAATTCTATATTCAAGGAAGAGAAGCATGAGGAGAAGCTTAGCAATATCTAAGCCATGTAGCAGGCATCCCTGTGCTGGACCTAGAAAGGTACCGGCAAAGCACTCCTGTGATGTGGTCACCACCCACACGCTATGGAGACCGCACGTTCCGGAAGACTTCTGCTTAACAGGACCAAATTGGTCAAGGATTTAGGGGATGAGCTTAAGCAGTAACTTTCTAACAAATAAGGGGTATTACCCACACAACAATAGACTAAGCAAAGAAGCCAGGGGCTCACCTTTTGTGAAAGCTTTTAAAGCTGGACGTGATGCTGGATGCCATTCCACTGGTCAGAAGACTGAATTAGGTCAACTGGGCTTGCGAGGTTGGCTCGGGCTTGAGCGTCTCCGAACCAGAGTACATGAGGCTTCGTGAGGAGGAGATCCCGAAGGACTCCCCGGTCAGGGCCATTTCCAACAGTCCTCTAGGCAACCCAGGAAGAAAAGGAAGAGGAAATTAATTTTCGATTGACTACAGACATTAAGTATTCGACTACCCCTTTCCCAATGACAGCCCAGTGGGAAATGTTGACATGCACGGCTTTGGCAAATGAGCTTTACAAAGTAAAGCACTGCTTCTTCTTACAAAGCAACTCACAGTTTGAATTGAGATTCTGACATATGTTTATGTTTTGACCCAATAATTTTGCTTCTAGGAATCTAGCCTCAGAAAATGATCAAAAGTACAAAGATTTATATGCCAAAATATTTACAAAGGAGAAAAAAAAATGGGGAAAACACACCGAACGGCAACAATAGGGACAGAGTTAAATAAATGACGGTATGTCTGTTTATGAAATACTTTGTAGACATTAAAAGTCATGTGTCTGAAGAATAAGAGAAGATGTTCACAAAAGAATGCTAAATGGAAAAAGCAGCCTGATAAATTATACATACATTGTGATACCATGATGATTCCATGGTGGAAAAGTAGCAAACTCAGAGGGAGGGAATCGAGGCAGCCTTCCTTCTTCTTACTTTTCTGAACCTTCAAATACTCCTGTAAGTATTTATTAACAATAATAATAATGAACATTGGTTGAAGTCTTAGTGCATGCCACATCCAGTCTAGAAACTTTATACACATATCAAATCACTTAATTCTCATAATGACTCTATCAAATAGGCCCCATTATTAAATCCATATTATAGTCAAAAAGAGTCTTGGAGCCAGGTTCTTTGTTCAAAGCGATCCAGCGAGGACAGGGTAGAGGTGAGACTCGATGTTAGGTCTCTGTGGTCCCAATCTTTCAAACTTACTTCATTAATTCACCTCTAAGATCAGTAAATATACAGGTGGGGGTAATGCTCCTAATTTCAAAAATGTCCTCCCACTGCCCCCACCCACCCCCCCATACACACACACTCTACTTTATAAGGGAATACCAGGTGTTTAGTGGAGGAAAGCCAAACATTCCAGAACTAGACTCTGCTTTTATGTCAAGCCATTCACTTTTTATGCCAATGTCACCAAAACACTGATGATAAGACCTTGTTTTCTGTGGGAGGAACAGGGATTATAAAAGGTCAAAGAAAATGACTTCACATTGTTAGCAATTAGCTAATTAAGTAAATTATGTGAAGTATTTAACACTAGAACTAGTCATTAGAGTTTACAAGTAGATTAAGAAAAAATAGGAATGGATTTTGTACTTTGGAATAAAATGAGATGGGAAAGAGATGCCTTTTTCTCCCCTGGGAACCCTTCTGCTTTGAGAAGTGCAGTCAGGCTCACGGGGGTCCCAGGCCAGCCCCTCGTCAGCTGAGTGAGGACCTCGGCCCAGTCACTTACCTTCTCTGGGTCTCAGTTTCCTCATCTGTAGGGGGAGGTCCAGATGATTTATACATTCCTCGCTCTGATTATCACTGCTTCTATGACAAAATTGTCACTGCTTCTATGACAAATTCTATGACAGAGGACAAACCTGTATCTGAAAAGGTTGGTCGGCTGCCTCCCAGACACAGGAATCCAGCATTTTGCACGACCTTTCTCCTCTAGAAAGAGGACCCCTTTTCTTCTCCCCAGCCCGGCAGCCCCAGCTGAGATCACAAGCCTTTCATCAGAGCTTTTTGTGATAAAGCAGCCGAAGTAGGGGTGAGGCTAGGAGAGAAAGTGGGATCGGGGATGATGGAGAGCTTTTGGGTGCTGTAAGAATCTCTAGACCATATTCCTACCCACGCTTCCTGATTGGAACTGCCCAGAGAACTGTATTCTGATTCCATTGTTATTGTTTCTTTTTCCCCTTTAAAGCACTGTCTATGGGAATAAAGGCTCATAATCTCAGGGATCGCTGAGCTAATTTATAAAATGAGAAAAGGAAGTTATTTTCTGTGCACGTAGCATGATATTCCCCCTGACAATGCACACACTGGGCTGGCAGTGCCTGGCTCGCTTCTCCAGCCCACTTGATATTCTGCTCACAGTGCAGAACACAGGAGGGTCAAGGCCAAACATAGATGATGCACAATAGAAACACGCCAAGAGCAGGCTGTTTTCCGGGGACCAGAAAATGTTACCCTATTACTGTTCAGGGACAGCGAGAAACAGAAAGAGGAGAGGGCCCTCAGTGGTGTCTGAGGGACAAACACCTGCGTTAAATCTCAACAGGATCCACCTGCAGGAACCTCAAAGAACAGAAACCTCTCTCCGAGCCACGCGGCTCCTGGTAAACCAGTAACATCTAGCCAGCCAGGGTCCAGGCACACGAAGGCCCCATGGAGTACGTGGAGATGGGTGAATTGAGGCGGGCGAATATGAAAACAGACAGTGAGTAAAAGATTGCCCGTGGGCACGGACGCTCAGCCAAGGGGAGAGTACATTTCCTCTTCCACAAGCCTCCCCGCTCAACTGAAAGGTTCTTAATGCTAGAGCTGGAGTAAGGATGAGGAGCTCCTGGTGATTCCCATTTCTTGACCGATGCTGTGGACCAGACCTGGTGCTATGGGCCAGAGTTATTTCATCTGAGTTATTTTCAATCCTCACAAGTACCACATGTCATAGTTAAGGAGACCGAGACTCAGAAAGTTTAAGAAACTTGACCAAGCTAACACAGCTAGTAAATCCCACAGCTGGGGGGACTGGAACCGGAGTTTGATTGTTCCCAAACCAGCCCTTGTTCCATTATGCCACATGGTCACCTCCCATCCATATGTCAAGAGCTTGTTATATAGAAAACACAATGGATGGCAGTGTCTGGGGGGGTGGGGGGCGTGGGGGTGGGAGAGAGAGGAAGAGGTCATATGTGTGTGTGTGTGTTTGTACAAAGATCTCCAAACACTGCGTGATCTGAACACAGATCAGTCCAGTGGGGCAAACCGCCCAAACCTCTGCTTGGCCATCTTTCCTGATTCCGAGAATCCTCCCCTGTGAAGGCAGCCAGGCCAAGTTACCAGCCATCACTGCCGGGGCTGGAAGTAGAGGTGAGTGTGACCTACCCCCCCGTGTGTCACATGCTACTCCCACCACGCGGCCACCTCTTCAGCATACTATGCCCGAAAAGCTTCCACGCAGGCCACTGGGCCATCCGTAGACCAGCCTACCACACCAGCTTCCTGAAGCTTCTCTCCGGCTGCCAGGGAGCGGAGGCTTTGGTGAAAAGCAGCCATCACAGTGAGCATCAGAGGGCTGAGGAGGAACCGGGGACCCCGTGCTGCGCTTCAGTCTGCACTGTTGTGCAGCTTGACTTCTTTTAGGCTTGTCTTGGTTTTCCTCCAATCAACCCATGTTACTGGTTGTCACCGCCTTGCTGCGTAAAAGCAGAAGCCTGGGTCTCCTTGCTGCTTCCCCAAAACAAGAGAGAAAATGAAGAGATTAAACAAAAGAAAACAAATGGCGTCTTCCTATGATGTACAGACAGGGTGCCTGCCTATATCGTGGGCAGTTCGAACTGGAACTTTCTGGGAGTGAAGCCCCCCACCCCGCCCCCGGCTATTAATAATTACATCAGGACCGTCAGCACAAACTGGACCGGCCTGTGCAAGACAAGATGTTTCCATGGAATAAGTCTCTGCAAACAGGGTCCATGTCATTGGCTCTTTCCTGGGCAGCACGTAGCATATTAGGAGGTGGTGGTGGTTTTCAGTAATAAACCTATGAAATGAGAAGAAAAGAAACGGGGTTGGGGCCAGCAGAGTAGGTAAAGTGGCCTTTCCTGTCATTATCTTTCCTTGCAAACTGTCAACAGTCAGAGATGTCCCTACACTGGGCCCCACCTTCCTCAAAGCCTTTAAGCTCTTTGCAGGCACCATTCTGAATTAAATTCTCAGGCCAGAGATATTTGCATTGCGACTGTGAAGGAACCCCTGAGGGACAGGAGTGGCTCCAAGCAGCCTGGGACCTGGGAATCCTACAAAAGGTAGAAGGAAGCCTGCTCAAGCTGCCCCCTGCGGTGAGGTTTTTCAGAAGAGAAAACACCTCCTCCCCCTTCCTCTCTTTTCAGAGATTTAAAGGGAATAACCTGGCACTGGTGAATACTGAATCTTTAAGATTAACTGGCTCTAAGTGTTGTCGATTCAGGGTTAATGAGGGCCAAGCTGCTGAGCGTGCCTCATGTGCCAGGCTGGCACCCTCACCCGCGTAGGAGGGAGCCAAGCAGCACCTCTCGGAGGTATAGCCCCAGGGGTTGCAGGATTTTTTACCTCAATACCCAGGGTTCATTGTCGCTCGAAAAATGAACAAGTGGACACAGAATAATAGGCGCAACAGACCAAAGTTTATTAGAGTATAAGATCAGAAAGTAAGAATCACAGGAAAGCTCTCTTTACAGAGAGAGGGCATCTGAAAGTGAATGCCCACAGACTATAGGCAAGGGACTTGTTTTATAGGGTTTGGGGGGCCCCCTTTCCTTCTCCCTTGTTTCTTCACAGGTTCTACCCTTATTGGGTAGATAACTCTACGTGTCTAGTCATCCCTTTCTTTTTTCTTTTTTAGGTTTATCTATTTATTTTGAGGGAGAGAGAGAGAGTGTGCCCAAGCGGGGGAGGGATAGAGAGGGTGATCGAGAATCCCAAGCAAGCTCCATGCTGTCAGCACAGAGCCTATTGTGAGGCTCGAACCCACGAACCATGAGATCATGGCCTGAGCTGAAACCAAGAGTTGGAAGCTTAACTGACTGAACCACCCAGGCCCACTAGACATTCTATTTTGATTGACTCGTTTCCACTGCATGAGGGATGGTCTCTGGCCGTACTGTTCTTTGTGCCTCGCGTGTTGTACGGTCTACTTATTTTTAGTTAGGTCTTTTGTCAAATTCCTGAGGCAAACCTGAGGGGGAGTAGGTGATGTCACAGCTTAAGAGGAAATTTATGCCCGAGGGAGTTTGCTGGAGGTCAGCGGTGCCCAGGAGAAATGTTTTAAAATTTGTGTTTTCCCCCACCCAGGGACCTTCAAGCCCTAGCCTCTCCCCCTCTGCCTACCGAATCCTATCTTTCCCTAGGATACTGAGATGCCCCACCCTTGGCGGGGGCCACTCCAGAATCTGCTCTGTGCTGTTGACAAAAATGAAGTTTCTCTCCCTGCAGGCAATGAAGATGGCCATGCAAACCGGAGCTCTGCGGCCCGGCGACAGCAGAGCAGCACCAAGAGAGAGCTTCCGGGGTATTTCTTAATTGGGCGCTCAGAAGCCAAAGTCTACTAACGGCCGTTTAAATACCAGCACCATTAGCTGTGTCGCTGCAGAACTACCTACCAGATGTGTAACAACCATATTTACTGGTCTTTCTGCAGCTGGTTGTACCTTCTCTGGGCTCATGCCCCATTCGTTCAAATGACTGTTTCCCCATCTGCTTCGAGGAGAGCGCCTCCATACAGCCCCAGGACACGGTGTCCAGTGTGCTCCCAGAGGAGGCCCCGTACAAGACCCGGAGGGGAGCAGTGTAGAGGTCAAATGACTGCTACCATCTGATTTTTATTAAAAACAACATTTAAACAGAACAACCATTCTATTGCCACCAGGGTATTCTATTTTTCTGCTGGGAGAACAAAAGCTCTGTGAATGTTTTATTCAGCAGTAACTAGAACACTGTTATTATAAACTTTCTTTCCCAAACGAATTCCCTGCGCTTATGCTGCCAGAATTCCTCCTCTCCAGGGCAGTTCTGCCTTCACTCATTGACTTCTGAGATCCTTCTAGAAAATCTGCCACCCGGACTCCAGCAAGCAGCAGATGGTCTCAGGGGGGCTGTGGAACTCATTGTGGTGCAGCCCCGCCCAGGATGGCTCTGAGAAAAGTGACAAGCTATGTTTTCATTGGAAAGTAACACCATGCTACGGTCCTTACCATGATTCTCTTCAGGAGCAGATCAGAGCCTGGTGAAAGGCCCTCGGGGTGGGGGAGGGGTGTCCCTATCTTCACTGTCACCTCAGGAGTTCTGGGTAAAGCATCACCTCCAAAAGTCAGCCTGTCAGTCAAGGGCCCTCTAAGTCAGTGAAGGGAAATATCATCCAAGGGGAGAATGTGAAACAGGGTATACCCCAAGTTCTAGAACTTTCTAGATGGTTCCACCAATAGAAATAGGAGCCTCTCCTAGGACACTACTGGATCCCTAGGATGGATTTACCTTTGATGTCGGTACCATTCCAATATCTCTGATGGAGTCTGACAGAGGAACTATACAGTTGCAAAAGCCAGCTTCCCTTTGAAAGTTCATTCAGATTGACCACTGTCAGAGGAGAAACTCTCCCATTATGGCAGCATCAGGCAAAGCGACCACTGGGAGTGAGCATTAAAAAGAAAACAGTGATGAATGACCAGGAGATGAAGGACAAGCTAAAAAAAAAAAAAAAAAAAAGCAGTGACCAGAGACAAAATGGGAACAGCAGGAATGGTGAAAAGCAATGGTCACCGAATAAGGTTGCTGTGCCACAGTCTATTGGCTCTGGTATCAATTCCAACTTGTATCATCTTCCCTGTATCCCAGCAAAGGAAGACTGAAACCACATCTCCCAGTCTCCGGTATGGCTGCATTTCTGGGTCCATGCAGGTTCAGTGAACAAGATCCACTTACAGAAGCTTTGGAAGGTGGAAGGCTTTGCAAGTGTGCCAGTGGTTAAGTGGGTACCAGCAGAGGTGAGGGTTGGCAGCAAAGGGGCTCCACGTGCCGATGGCTGGTACCACTTTGGAGGGTACAAGGATGACACCAGACGTAGTAGCAGTTGGCAAAAAGTGTGACCTCAAAGCCGAATGTTAAATGGCAGCCTCTAGTTCTCCTGCCTCCAGCCTTTCCGGGGATTTGTAAGCACTTGCTTCTCTATGTGAAATCCTTCTGGCAATACCTAGAGTGGTGAGGCAGACTGGCTGAGTGTTCACCAACCCATTTTCTTTTCTCCTGTGCACCCAACTAACCTGTATGTCTCCAAGCCTTCCTTAAGAATTAGGTGTGACCCTATGTTAATGGACTGGGACCCATCCCAATTCATCACAGTTGGACACCACTTTCAGATCTGAGCTAAACAGCCAATACTTCAAAGCTTCCGTGCTTCTCTCCCCTCTGCTTGTGGGATGCAGACAAGCACAGTGACCTTGAAAGCTACGTGTGGAGGCGGGGGAGCTGCAGGATGGAAGAGAATGAGCCTGGGTCCCTGCATCACTGTTTGGAAGAGAAGCTCTTGGCCATCATCATGGCACCGGATAAAACCACAACCAGTCTTTGGGGGTGGCGGGGGGGAAGGAGGTGTTAGAGATGAAGAAGATGTTATAGACACAATGACCAAGAACAAAATGGTGAAAGTAGCGATCACTGAATAAGGGAGAAAACAACACCAGCTACTGCTATGGCGCTAAGTCTCTAAGGCTATGAGGTTTAATATGGCAGTTAGCGGCACCCCAGTTAAAAGACATTCCTGTTTCTGCTTCTGCCCTGAACGGACTGATATCAGCTACCAAGGTGAAAGAAAGTCAAAATAAACCAATACATAAAACATACATAAAACAATACATAAAACCAATACATAAAACAATACATAAAAACATTATAGGCCACAACCAAAAAGAACACGTGAGCTGCAAGAATCTGCCTAAAAAGAGAGATTTGGAGTCAGTTTAAATTTCCTGAGTGAAGCCTCAGGAATGAAGTTCCTTTGATGTCATATTAAACCCTGGCCCACGGTATCATTCCATCCTTATCCTCCTCTGCCTGCCACAAACACTGAGCTCCAGACAAACCACATAGAAGCCCCCAAACACACCACGGGTCTTTCTTTAATATTCCCCAGAGGGGCTGGGCCCGGGAAACCATCCTTCCGGGTTCCAGGCCTAGAGATGGCCCCCAAGGAGAAGCCTCCCTGCTGGACAGATTAAAGGCCATCCTTTTCCACAGCGGACCTTGATTCCAAGAGCCATTCCCTTTGAATGAACTCCAGGAGCAGATGCAGATCTCAGAGACAAGTGGGCGCATCCCAAGCTACAGATGTGAGGCCTGGCAACTGAACTGACAACTCAAATAGCATCTCTCGTCGATGAGCCAGGCCAGCTGGTCTGTCCCACTGGCTGGGAGCGTGCCTTACAAACGTGCCTGCCTTTTATTTTCTGATGTGTCACAATTCACCCTTTTCCTTGTTTCGGAACGTTCTGGAGCACAGGAGGCTAATCATCCCTCATGGTGTGACATCTGTTTGAGATGACCGAGGGCTCAGGCCCAGAACCTCCCTACGTCATTATGAAGGCAGCCCTATAGTCACCGTCGGTCCATCCACTGCCATTTCCTTCTCAGTGGCTCACGAATCAAGAAGAGACGGAAAGGATGTTCTTCAGGCTGGCAATGAAAACACACCCTAAAAGAGAAATAAACTGAACTAAAAGTAGAGTCCAAAATAAATACCCATCCCTGTTCTGAGAAGATGATGTCCTTGTTGACTACAGCAAAGCAAGTAGCAGAACGCATGCATCTATTTTGGTCCCACCCCTGATAAAAACGAGCCTTCATTTAGGCTTTCAGGGGCTCAAAAGAAAGGGAAAGGGGCCTCCGCTCCTGCTGCTGGTGCCAATCTGTGTTTTGACATCAGAACACAATAAACATCGGCTCTGAGGGGACGTCTTGGAGTTGAGGACGAAGAGAGGGTGCTCCCACCTTTGGATCTCTTTCACAACAAAATGGCACCCGCTTGAGGAGTTCCTACTCACAAGTCTTGTAGAGGAGAAGATGTAAATTCTGACCCCAAGGAGCTGTGTATCTTGTCAACCCAATAACCACACTGAACCTAAAATTCATAATGAGAAACGAGGGTAATAACTCTTTGTTGAGGGTAGAGCATGCGCTGAAAACTGTACTAAACACTTTCCATACTTATCATTTAATTTACCCAACAGGACCCTGAGGTAGGTGGTTTTATTCCATTATATAGAGAATGATACTGAGTCTCCAAAAAATTAAGGACACGGTCCCAAAGCCATACCACTTGCGAGCAGCAGAACCAAAAGTCACATCTGGTTTTATTTGACTCCAAATCCTGTGCTCTTAGCTATGGGCATCTTTAATTAAGATCAGAACTCATCTGGGTAGACATGCTTACGGCTCAGGGGTAGAGATTGGGGACCAAATGTTGACTAAGTCTGGGGACAAAGGAAGTTTCAGGTTTGGGGCATGCTGCCAGGTAGGTAGGTTTGATCGACACCCAGAGCTAGGTCCTTCCCATGGCAATTCCAGGCCATGGGGGAACAGGTACAAGGAAGGAGGTCACCAGAGATCTCCCCCAAATAATAAAAATGTAGGGAACCTTGAGAGCAATGCTGTTAACCCCTAGGGGTAATTTCAGTCCACAACTTCTCTTTTTCAGCCTAAAGAAGCCAGACTCAAAAGGCTACATATTATATGATTCCAGAGAGAGAAAAGAGATCAGTGGTTGGCAGGCACCAGGAGATGAGGGTGGGGTCTGACTCTGAAAGGGCACAAGAACACTTTTGGGAGGTGATGGAAATGTTATGCATCCTAATTGTAGTAGCCTTTATACAACTGGCATTTAACTGCACACTTAAAGTTGGCAGATTTGGGACACCTGGGTGGCTCAGTCGGTTAAGTGTCTGACTCTCGATTCCAGCTCAGGTCATGATTTCATGGTTCGTGAGTTTGAGCCCCATGTGGGGCTCTGTGCTGACAGTGTGGAATCTGCTTGGGATTCTCTCTCTCTCTCTCTCTCTCTCTCCCTCCCTCTCTCTCTGTTCCGCCCCGACTTGTGCTCTCTCTCTCTCTCTCTCTCAAAATAAATAAGTAAACTTAAAAAAATTGATATATTTTACCTCATGTAAATTACATCTCAATAAAGCTGATTTAAAATATATACATCCAATTCCCGCCACCACCACCACCACCCCAAAGGGCACTAGCTGATGAATCCTGAGCTAAAGTTTCCACTGTGCAACTGCATCGCAATAAACTCCAGCATCTCAATCCTTCAATTAGTTGTTCAGCCTTCCCAGTAGGGAAATTTCCAGCAGGCAGCCCCTGCATACACTCCTGATACACCACATCCAGTGGAAGAAGGTTCTGAAGGGAAATGTCAGGCAAATGCTTCTGTAGCCATTTAAATAAGAAGCTGATTGCTAGGGTTACTTTGGCTTCCTGCCTTCTTTTCCAGATCTTCAGAGATCATACTATGAATGTGGTAGAACATTCATCTGGAAAATTGCCCGCTGGCCAGATTAAGGTAGCATCACTGTTTTTTAACTTATATCTCACATGACATACTGGTCTTTATCTTCACATCTTGTTGCATTTTGAAGGCCATACCTGTCTCTATGCTCAGCCTGAAAAATACAGAATAACACTGCTAAAAATACTAAATATTATAGCTACCACCTGCCTAAAAAAAAAAAAAAAGTATGGCATGTATTAAAAATGAGCATTTCGGTAGGACTAACTACACTAGCCAGGTCTATCTTCCCTTCCAGCTCTAGGTCACCTGTCCCCCTATACATTGTCTTTGGTAAAGGTATTTCTCTCTCCAATATGGCCACTTAGTCCCTTTGCTTTCTGGCCAAGACCTTCTGTTTAGGGAAGATCTGGAGGCTTCTCACCCATTTTAACAGCTCAGTTGGAAAAGGAACATAAGCCACACAAATATAGTCTAACGTTGGAAATAATCAGATCAGTCATGCAAATTAATAAGTACATAAGGTCATATCCCAAAAGAAAAGAGTGCAGTCTCCTACAACAAAAGCTGCCAGAAAGAATGGATTTTAAAGGGAAATGAAAACTAAAGAGCCAGCCCTGACTTTGGACTCTTTCTAAAAGTCTTGATGTTATCTGCTGCTAGGTGTATGATTTCCTGGGCATCAGTGTTCGGGAGGTAGCCACACTGTACCTCACAGCAAGGTGGAGACCATCCTACTAAGAGGCTTTTTATAATAAAAATAAAAGAGTTTAAAAAAACCCAAAAGACAACATTTATATCAAACACACTTTAATCATTTATTAAAAGGGGATGGTTATAGCATTTAAAGAGCCAGTCCTATAGACTGGGACTCATGAACATCAAGGGGAAACAGACCAAGACCAAAAGAGAAAGCCATCCAAAAGCACAGAAGCACATACACCTGCTAGGTTTTCAAACTGCACTGACTTACTAGATATTTTCAATGGTTTTTTAAAAATATGTCTTCCTCAAATAAAAAAAATTTATTTTCTTACAACTTTTAGGCTTAAACAAAGACAACACTTGCATGAAACAATTGATATGACTTAATACAAATGCCACATATGCTCCAAGGGCTTTGTCATGTAACCAGATATGCTATTATTTTATCACTGCCATCTGTTCTTACGGTCCTAGAGTCATGTAAGTGTAATTTCATGATGAGACAAAAAAAATCTATTTGTTTTTCTTCTACCCATTCCATAAAAAAACTGGTTAATTTTCATAAAAAGCAGGAGGTAGGAAATGGGTGGAGGGAACTGGTTAGTAAGTCTGGTTCTAGTCTTCTGCGTGCCTTTGGAATGGAGTTATGAGGTAGGAGGGTTCTACTGACTCTTCTAGAGGTGGACAAAAGGGATAAAAGAAAAATCAAATCCCCCACCTGCAGGTCCATCTGGGACTGATTTACAGTGTACAATTTAGTGCATAAAAGAGCCTCTCTCTAGAAAACTCTGAGCATCTCACAGATATAATATAAGCATGCTAAGTTTACTAATCTGCTACATATAAAACACTGTCCAGATGCTAGTAAGAAAAACTAAAGATGGAGACTTGATCCCTCAAGGAGTTTCAAGTACTAATCTGCCTAATTGAGATCAGGTTTCTTTCAGGCATGGATGAATTAACCTGGCTACATGGAGGAGAGCTGGTCATTGACACGCATTCTTACGAAGAATCCCCAAAAGCCATAGGTTCTCTTTAAGTTCCTTGATTTCCAGAGCTGTCTCACTGACACCTTCCTTGAACCTATAACATCCCTAGACCCCCACAATCCTATCTACCCTGCAAGGACCTTATTTTCACTAGGGAAATGCATTCTCTGGAGGCAGACGGCTTCCAAAAGAACTTACCAAATCAGGGCAAATATCCTAAGTCTTCAGTGCGATAGAACTATGCTCCCAAGTATCACTACTAAGCAAACTCACTTCCAAATCCCCCCCGTGGATAGCTAAATAAGTGAAAAAGACCATTTTTTTTTCAAGGAACCTTTCATTTCTCTCTCATCCTTCCACAACTTACTTGGGTTCCTTGTTAAAGATCAGATCATAATTGAGAAGGTAACCATCATTATAGACGAAAAGTTTCTGGTCAAAAGGGTGGTAGTTAATGCTCTGAACTCTCTCCCGCATCTTAGGCATTACAACGTCTAGACTGCCCTCTCTCCCTGTGTTTGTGTCATAGTAGTAGAAAATCTCTTCCTCTCTGGTGTTCAGAGTGCGGGTGGCATACAGAACCCCGCACACCATGAAGGCGTTAGAAACTGATGGTTTATACTGTCTCGTATACCAAGTGTCTAGCACCGTGAGTGTGGTGTCATTGAGTTTGCTAATCACCATGTTACCAGTGCTGGCTTCGGTTGCATAAATCACCCACAACCCATTCTCATCCACAGCCAAGTCAATATCTTGCCAATCGACATTAGCATACGAAAAGCGGTTATTATAGGCGGCATCAGGGACAGGTTGAGTCACTTCAACCCTGTTGTCATTCAGGTTAATTTTGGCAATATTCTGGCTGCTGTACATGTTGACATACATGTAGTTGTTATAAACCGCTGTACCACTGCCTTGGCCATAGGTAATCCGATATTCTCGGGCATTTATATACAATAGCAAATCATCCAGGGTATTGTAGAGTCTGTAATATTCCAGATATCTCCCATCTGTATTCAGAGGTGCCACCCAATACAGCCCTCCATTTGGTTGCTGGGGAGAGTAATCCCGACCCCAGGCACCATACTTAAAGGAAAACCCTCTCCAGTTGAGCTGAACGATGGTCGGCTTGCTGATATTCACTATACCACCATGGCCACAGCTTCCTGTACAAACAAGAACATACAAGGGCATTCTTAGAGAAAAATGAATGACGAGATACAAATGGTTTAATGTCCTAAGAACCAAGGAACCCATAAATACTTTTCTTGTCAAGGTTTGGCAACGACCGTGGTTCTGATGGAGAAGGATCAAGACCTTCTTTTGGTGTCAGTCTCAATGCAAGCCTCCTGTCAGCTCTAGAGAAAACCACCTCCTATTTCCATTAATGGGCTTTCATTCCAGAGATGGGGATGCTAGAACTGCCAAGAGCCATATTAAAAAGGTTTGAGGGCCTAGAAAGAGGAAAGGAGGACTTGGTGGATTTGACAGATTTTCTTCTACTAGAAAGCATTTTGCAACCTTTTTTTTTTTAATTTTTTTTTAGCGTTTATTTATTTTTGAGACAGAGAGAGACAGAGCATGAACGGGAGAGGGTCAGAGAGAGAGGGAGACACAGAATCTGAAACATGCTCCAGGCTCTGAGCAGTCAGCCCAGAGCCCGATGCGGGGCTCAAACTCGCGAGATCATGACCTGAGCCGAAGTCGGACGCTTAACCGACTGAGCCACTTTTTATTTCATTTTTCTTCTAGAGAAATCAAAAAGAGCAAGGTCATCCCAGATCCTACCCTTTTTCCATAAAGCCACAAGGTGCTATTTGCCAGGATCAGGGACAACTGTGACGAAGGAGAAGACTGCCCTGGACAAGTATCCATGCCCTTCACCTTTCTGCCCCTCCCTGGAACCCCAAGTGCATATGCATGCCAGGTACCATTGCCGCCCCAAGCCAATCTCAGAAGACGAAGTTTTAAATATGGTATTTTAAAGATACAAAAAGATAGTCCTCTAATGGTGGGATTTCCGCCTTGAGAAGCCATGGAAGTGATTTTAGGGCAATAGGGCCTGATGTGTGCCCAAAGCATAAGCCTATTGCGTAGATCACTTGGTGACCACCTTGCTGCAGTTGTAAAGTAGGTCTTGCTGTTTATACCACATATTCTACTGGGTCATAGAATGACAGCAAAGCAAGTCCTTCACACCTTTCTCAATCTGACACTGTCGTCATAATGTGTACAATCAAGTGGGACCAGGCTCACCGGTCCACTGACTCTAACTTCCCTGTACCAGCAGTGAACAACCCAGGCTGGACAACTGGCCCTACACGTCACACTCTGAAATGCCTGCCAACCCAAATCATTTATGAGCTACAAAAATAACATAAAACTCCTCCAGGGTCTTTATAATAACTATCCAGAGTTGAACACACATTTTGAGGGATCTTAGTAAATATCTCTTTAAAAGTGGGTAACATTGTTTATTGGATGACAAAGAAAATTCCACTTCAAGTACATTTGAGGTCATTTTCCCTCATCCTACTGCCTGGAGCTGAGCAGGTGAGGGAAGAAGGAACAGAACCTGAATCACTTGCTCTGGCTTTGAATGCTTGGAGGGAATCAGGGAGCCGTGGAGAGCACATGATGTGAGCTACAGCCAAAAGCAGAGCTCCAAAGAATTACCTGATTTATCGGGGGGGGGGGGGGGGGGTAGGACATTGGTTAAGGGAGAGCAAAGCTTTGCCTGTAAGTCTGTGCCTCTGACCGACATGGAAAGACCTATTCCTTTCCTTGCTAAATGTCCCCCCCCTTCTTCCCCTCCTCACTCAAGGACTGCTCAGAGGTGAAACCATTACTAGAAACCCTGCTTTTATTCTTCCAATCTGCTGGGGCTTTTTGGTCCCAGAATTAAATACGTGCTCCTTAAATGCTCTCATAAATCCGCAGTTGGTGGGAAAGCCAGCCAACCATACAACAGGTAGAGAAATGAGACCATTCTGTACCCAACCTCAAATAATTTTGCATATCATTAAGCAGAACACAGGCGCTGGTTTATTTTAATAATGCATGCACCATTTCATAAATAAAAAAGCAACGTGTGTTCAGCCAAGAGACTGTTCTCCACCAAAGAAATAATAAATAAAATTATAAATTATTATTTCTTCTCCTAAAAGTGATCTCTCAGATGAATGCTTGTTTGCTTTTGTTTATGAAACAATGCATGAATTATTAAAATAAAGTTAATGGTGTGTTCAGTTTAATGATAACAAAAACTGTTTGAATTTCCATATGCTACAAACCAGATTTGCTAGTTAAAATACTTCCCGAGAACTTACTTATTTAACTACATTTCACTCTAAGGAAATGTAAGAAAGTCACGTTTTTCTTGCAGGTTGGAAGACTTAGGAATTGTTTGTTTAATCGAATCTTGCTTTCCTGGAAAGAAAATATCCCGAACCAACAGTAACAAGATACGTAAGGAAAACTTACGATGTATAATCTTATTCAAGCATTATCACAGGGTTAAAGATAATAAACTGTTCTGTCTTGGATGTGGAAATCCTTAGATATAAAGGAATCCAAATAAACTTCTCTTCAAAATTACTACTTCTACTACGACTACTAATGATAATGGCTTATCATTTTACAAGTCGATCAGGAAATTAAACATTGTACCTGGTATAAATACCAGAACTGTATGAAGCCTACATCTCTTTTTCTCACTTCCCAGCCATTCCTAAACACTCTCCTACCCTTTTTTGTTACCCCTCTCTCATTCTCAATGTCCTTTGGGCCATTTGGGGGGCCCTGGCTGTGGTCGAAGGAAGCAGAAACAGGGAGGAGAACTGGGCACTGTTGCCAATACTACAGATGTGGCTACAGCAGTGACAGGCCAGAGAAAAGGCTATGGCGGGCTTCCTCGACTCCCGGCAGGAAACTGGCCTGGAAACGATACTGAAACTGACAGCCATCCTGGTGCCCGCTGCTCCTTTTTGCCCAGCCGGAGCCTCCTCCCCCCAATCTGTGCCAAGCTTCCCCCAACCCCCCCTTACCTCGTCTCATATCCCTTCCCCGCCCCTTCCTTCATTTCAAGGTCTTAGCCTTCTCGGCCGTCCCAAGCTTCCACCCCTGGCACAACCACCCATTGCCCAACCATAATCCAAGAATGTGAAAGACCAGTGCATCGCTTCACGTCTTCCTAGTGGACAAGAACACGCCACAGAACTAAGAGTCAAAGTACACTTTTAGCTATTCTACAGGCAAGGAAGTAAAGATACATCGGTGTTAATCAGGCTGGTGAGTGGTTGAAACGTTCTTGTTATTGCGGGAATCACAGGTGCACCTCTCTATCAGAGCATCTATGGAAGGCAGCCTGGTACAGGTGAAGCTATTGGCAGACAGATTCCAGTTCAAATCCTGACTCCGGTACTTACTGGCTGTGTAAGCTTCTGAGCTTCAGTTTCCTTATATTAAAAAATAATAATAATAATACCTACTCTGTAGAACTGTTAAGAAGAGAGAGAAGGTATGTACATGCAACTCAACAAATGGTAACTATCAGCACTATAATCACATCACGTTATATATAGCTGAAAGTTCACACAACTGTCTCCCTTCCTACATAGTGGTTTCTGGAGGTTCCTGTATCCATCCTGGGAACCCTAGCTCCCAGAACAGGACCAGCCATGCAGTGGCACCAAATTATGTTTGTGGAATAAAAGAATGAAAGACTGATCAAAGCCCCCAAACCCAGCTTACCTTATTAATTAAACAACTAGCACTCTACCCTGCTACATATGTTTTACAAAAAGCCTGGTATTCACTCAGCAGAACATAAAGCAAGGGAAGCCTCCACACAAGTGTCGCCTTGGTTGGCAATCTCATCATGCAATTCATTAGATCTTGTCATGGTGTTCTGAAAATACCCCGGGAAGCCACATAATAAGACTTTAACACACCCTAACTTGGCTTTTTTATCTTTTAAAGAATTTTTAAATGCTTTTTATTTATTTTGAGAGGGAGAAAGAGAAAGACAATGAGTGAGGCAGGGACAGAGAGAGAGAGAGAGAGAGAGAGAGAATCCTAAGCAGGCTCTGCACTATCAGCACAGAGCCTGATTCTGGACTTTATCTCATAAACCATGTGATCATGACCTGAGCCAAAATCAAGAGTCAGACGCTTAACCGAATGAGCCACGCAGGCACTCCCTAAGTTGGCTTTTTTAAAGTCTCATGCTTAGTAGCATTTTTCTTAAGTCAATGACTATCTGCAGGGGAAACTTAATCTTGGATCTATCAGTGCAGTCTCCTACCTAGACAACTGCACTTTGAGCAAAGAGGAGAGTACAATTAACCTGTGGGAATTAGGCAGTTAACCTGATCATAATCACAAAATGATGAAGACTAAATTATTGGGTACATACTCCCCAACACTGCTTTTCCTAGGGCTTGGGATTTTGGCAGGTCACTATCTTTCATCAGCCATTTACTGAGCACCTACTGTGTGTCAGCACAGAACCTGACATCATCTCCAAGCACAACCGCAGTCGACCCCTGGGCGTGTACGTACATTTTGCCTATCTCCAGTCATCTAGATTCAGGGGGAGATCAGAGAGAGAGAGAGAGAGAGAGTCAGTTGTTCTCAGGAAAAAAAGTTAATGAGCAGAAGGGCAATTATTTTAGATTAGAAGGTTCTATGAAATGAAGCAGAAAGGATACCATTTGCGGCATAAACCAAATACAAAGCGCATTTTATTGAACCCTCACTACATGTACTGGTTCTAAGATCAAGCTGACCACAGACAGCAACCTGCAACTGGGAGAGAGGAGCCCCGAGAGCACGGAATTCCTTTATAGCTGAGACTTGCGTGCAGTCTTTTGTTCTGTGCAACTCTGCAGTGAAAAAAGCAGACAGGCCAGATTTTAAAGTCCCATAATAGTGAGTAACTTTAATTAAAGTCTCCACAGGCTGACAACTTTGTGGTGCCTGGGGAGTTTCCAATTCTGCATTATCAACCAATCCAAACAGAAAGAGAGCAAGTAAAAGAAATTGATTTAAAAACATGACAAAAAGTCAGTTTAATATAAACATCATAAATATAATATGAACAAAGCTGGAGGAGGGCCAAGTGGCTTGGCCGGGATCCAGGTACAGCCAAGGTTGTGGGAAAGTGAGAGGAAATCTGGGTCCAATTTGCTTAAACAACACAGCTGGGCTGGGATGACTCACAAAAGTCTAAGTGTGAGGACCTAGGGGAAAGTTCTCAAAAAAAACTTCTAACAAAAATAATCCAGCAGTCTCGCTTGTTTTCCTCTGTAGATATACTAAGAAGTGTACTTTCTCTTCCACTGCCGTTCTTGGGTTATTGCCACGGACGCTCTAGGTCCTGAGATACCCAGGGAGTGAGGGGCCTTGCATTTCGGCCTCAGCCCTGCCACTAACCACCCGTGTGGCCTCAGGAAAAGCAGCACCCTCACCACCTAAGTTCCTTCCTCTGAGACATGATGGACCTGAGCTAGATGGTCCTAAATGTCCCTTCCAGTTCTAAAATGTCCTCACTCCAAAGAAGGAAGGAAGGAAGGAAGGAAGGATGGAAGGAAGGAAAGAAGGAAGGAAAGAAGGAAGGAAGGAATAGAGGGAGGAAGAGAGAAAGGAGGGAGGGAGGGAGAAAGAAAGAAAACCTTGTTCACGTGTTATCAGGGCTTGTCATTGCTTTGACCCTGTCCTCAAGGAGCCCTGCGTGGCCCAGCAGAAAGAGCTCACATTTTCAATGCACACTGACACCACTGATCCCAGACTAAATTTAACCTCAGTGTGTTCCAGAGGACAAGGCATGGCCTTTGTCCTGAACTTCCTCTGTATGTCATACTATGACATGTTGCCAACAGCAGAGGGAGGGAAGAGAGTCTCCTGAACACCACCGAGAGGCTTATAACCATGGCAGTATCGAATTAAAGCCTTAAAGAAGCCAGTTACATTGACAAGGATCCAGAAACACACAGCCTAAGAGGAAACAGTCTGTGGAAACAGAAATTAACGAAAGTAACAAGAGCTGTATGATGTGATGAGAAGGTACAGGCCCTTTTCAGGCTGAGATGCTTATGACCCGCAGGGAGGGCTTCCCTGTGACAGGGCTGCACAGGGCGACCGAGCAGGGCTTTAGTTCACCTGGAGGGACGTGCTGAAGCACACAAGGACCACTTTCATTCACAGCCAGGTTTTCACTTCAATTATCATCGTTAATAATAATAACAAATTCCAGCATATAAGTGTCAATCATAGAGCGCGGTGCTTCCCAAGACTTGTTTCATTAACCCGTTCACAGGTAAGTAGTATTCTCCCGTTTTATCGAGGGGGAGATTAAGGATCTTTTGCTGTGGCCACATAGCTGGGAAGCTCAGGTCTTTGGCATCCCAAAGCCATACTCCTGACCTCTACACTCCACTGCCTCCATTCATGGAGGTATTATGGAGCACCCACCTCTATGCTATACCTAGCCCCAAGGATTATTTAGAGAGTATGAGGCCATCCCTGCCCTCCGGGAACTCACACTCTAGGCAGGATGGCAGGCCACACCCACAAGTACTGTACAGGTGGACCGTTAAATCCTCCCTGAATCCTCGGACACGCGAAAAAACAGCAGGTGCATTTCAGGAAAGCTTAAAGGAAAAATACAGGCGTGGAAGCAGGGACGGAAAGAAAGCAAGAGAAAAGGAAGAGTCAAGGCATAACCCAGCTCATCGGATACATGAGCCAATCAGCCCTTGCCATCCGCGGGACAGCACCGACGCCTTGCAGATTCCAGAGGCTTTCACCAGACCCCCCCCCCCCGCCCCCCTCCACTACCCTCCCCCCCCCGCCCCCCACAGCAACTCCATCATCACAGAGCTGTTTTCCTTGTTAGCAAATGCAAAGGGGACACGTGTAATGTGTGAGTTTTGCTTTAAATCCACTCACTGTTGGTGGTTCTCCTCGATGAGCCCCAGAACTTGCCAGCATGTGGAGCTACTAGGAGAGAGATCTTGGAGCTCGGGAGAGTAAACTCAGCCCTGCAAAAATCCCATCCCCGCTTCAACTCTGCAATCCCAAATCCCTTCCCCGCCCCACTCTCAGCCCTTAACCGGACTGGCTCAGGTGGTGACAACATGGCAGGCTTACCAGGGGCAGGAGGCGGTGGGGAGACCGTAACATTTTCACCTTTAGAGGCTTCACATTCCTTCAGCCTGTTCTTCAGAGCCAGGATTTCCCGGCGAATGGCAAGGACATTGTTTTTGTCTAGCGTCTCGAGCTGCTCTACCAGGAGACTCATATTCCTTATCTAAGGAAATAAAAATGCAGAGTGACTTTATATTATTGTGCAATTTCTTTCATAAACATTCCAGGGCTGAATTTGTCACTTAGTGAAACATTGCTAGAGAGTACACCCGAAATTCTTCGGAATGGTTTCATTTGGAAGAATACATTTTATGGTTTAGCGTGAACGCCTGTCAGATCTCAGGCAGATGTGTGTGACAAGAAGAAAATGGCAAAGATTTTAACAGATTTAATAATAGAGCACAGGCTCAGTCTAAGCCTCCACAAAGGTCCATTAAAGTTCATTTCTAATAACCTTCCCCTATAAACTCGTGTTTACTCATGTTGTATTATAATTAAGTTTCTAACGAATGGCGAGGGCCAGAGAAAACTTATCTGAGATATGTAACTAGACTTCTCCATTACAGCCCACATCATGTCCATGCTAGTAAATTCTCATTGAGATAAATTACCCAACCATAACATTAATGTGATGGTCTTTATCCATAGAGCTTAAAAGGCTTCACTAAAACATAATCACATGAAATTCCTTTAAAGAGGGTTGCCAGTATGTGGAGAAGTGTTCCAAGAGGAATCAAGGATCACATGATCATTCAAAAGGAGAAACAGACCTAGCAATTCCAAAATCCGGTAAATTGTGGCTTTCTAGTCCCACAAGGATAAATCCAGAACAGAGAAGGCACTCAATCTAACTTGGCCATGGAGTTGTTCAGATTTATATCATCACCTTTCTAGAGACATTGAAAGGCCACCTGGGTCTGGGGCAGGCCCACTGGATGACACCTGCTCCTCAATGAACGCATTCCCATTGTGTTCCACTCACTATTCAGACACCCCCCAAAAGCAGAACACAGGACATGCCAGGCGGTCATGAGAGAGTGCAGAATTAGAAGTCAGAAGAGAGATCCATAGCCTGGTCCCAACACCTGCCCACTTCTTAATTTATTATTAAGCCTCTCAGAAGTGAGCTCATGACTTACCTCCACTTCCAGCTGGTCAACAATTGTCGTGCTTCCAACAAAATTGTCCTTCAGCTGTATGATCAGTTTCTCCATCTCCTTCACTTCTATCTTGATCAGCTCAAAGTCCAGTTCAGTATAAGAAATGGTGTCCTTTTCCATGATCTCTACTCGGACAGTTAGGTTTGAAAGCTTCTTTTCATACACACTGATTAACTGGACATACTCCCTTACCTGAAAGGGAATCAAAAAGCTTAAGTCAATTCCCAAAGTAATACTATACAGTCTTCCTCCACTACCAAGACCTTGGGGACTATTTGTTTGCTGTCAATCTTTTTTTCTTTTTTCTTTCTTTCTTTCTTTCTTTCTTTCTTTTTTGGTAAAGAAATGGATCAAAAATATCAGGGTGCCTGGGTGGCTCAGTTGATTAAACGTCTCACTCTTGAGCTCAGCTTGGGTCTTGATCTCACTGTCCCGAGTTCAAGCCCCGTGCTGGGCTCCACGCTGGGTGTGAAGCCTACTTAAAAAAATAAATAAATAAAAGAGGGGCTCCTAGGTGGCTCAGTCGGTTAAGCGTCCGACTTCAGCCTGGGTCATGATCTCTCGGTCTGTGAGTTCAAGCCCCGCGTTGGGCTCTTTGCTGACTGCTGAGAGCCTGGAACCTGTTTCAGATTCTGTGTCTCCCTCTCTTTCTGCCCCTCCCCTACTCATGCTCTGTCTCTCTCTGTCTCAGAAATAAATAAACATTAAAAAAAATTTAAAAGAAAAGAAAGGGATCAAAAATATATTTAACTAGTGCTCACTTCCACAGCACACATACTAAAAATTTAACTAGTTTTTCTTTAATCTATCTAAATGCAAACGAAAAAAAAAAACATTATTACAATTGGTGGGGTGGATTTTGCGCTTGCCTAGACTAAAAATAATTTTGTTTCAGAGTCATCATTCACAAGTATATTTTAATTTCCATTTTAATGTTTGAAGATATTAGGTCTCCAAACTGAACTGGTTTGAACCAGACTCCCTTGCCTTCCCTCCTCCCCTCAATGCACATACTGGATCTAAACCAGGGTTTCCGAACCTCAGCACTATTGATATTTTAGGCTAGATCATTCTTTCTTGTTGGGGTGGGGGGGGCTTTCTTGTGTATTATAGGATGTGAACCAGGATTCCTGGCCTCTAGACACCAATAACAGCCACAGACCATTCAGCTGTGACAACCAAAAATGTCCCAGCCATTGCTAATGTTCCCTGGGGGCAAAATCACCATCACCACCACCCTCCCTCCATTTAGAAACACCGCTCTAAATCTAAGTATTTTCTAGAAGAGAGAGAAGTGCACTGGGTAGAATTCCTTCTCTGGTGGCCATATGCATTGAGTTTTGAGCCCCTCTACCTTTTACAAAGTGCCATAAAGACCCAACTTTACTACACAATATGTGAGTGTGTATGTGACTATAAAGTGCACATTTCATTAAGTGCACCCACATTTATTTCAAGAACTGATTATTGCAATCAGACCTTTACGCATTTGTTGCATATATTTGAATGTCTGATCATTAAGTTAAAATACTTCCAAAAATTCCCTTGGTGATTTAGTGTATAATTGGAAGCTCCAAATGGGTATTTCAATAAACACATTTGGTGGTTCTTTTTGTATCTGATCTCTGAAAGAAATGCCATGGCCTTTTTAAGGACCTGCTCATTAAAAGTTGCTGGCTTTACACTCTTTCTAAAAATTCGAACATAAGTGATACTTTTCCCCAAACTGTGCTAATGTCAAGGAGCTGATCCACGGTGCCTGGATGAATTCAGAGCCAGATGTTGGCCTGTAATCCTCCCAATACCAAAGGCAGTCTTAACTTCTGTCATTTTCGTCCTTCCACTTAACCCCACTGTGCAAATTAGAGCAGACTCATAGGCCACAGACCTAAAGGGCTAGGGCTCCAGGCAAAGAGGATTTTAATGAAAGTTGAAAATGCAGCCCTCGGCACTGCTGGTGTATCTCCTCGGGCAACTGATGCTCACTGCCATCAGATGCGCCATCGTCAGAGGCTGACAAGGCTGGTGACATTTTGGTGGTTAAGGAAGTTGGAAAAAAACAGAAAACCTAACGAGTCTCCCTCAAAAGTATAAACACAAATATAAGGTAGCCAGGTTTTAATTTCTGCAAAAATCAAGCATAAAAACTTGCCTGTAAAAAGAATAACAATAATAATAATAATAATAAAGTGCCAATCCATCGCAGAAATGGAAGTTTGCAAAATGAATATTCTTGTTGGCATTTGGTCTTGCCAGCTCTTGGAACAAATGAAACACCCTCTGTTTTCCTGGAACATGTTGGTGGCACATCGCAGCTGTTGTTCTACAAAAATGAGTGATCCAACTGTCATCCCTGCTAAATAAAATGTGGCTCTCCCAGATTCTCACCGAAAACCAAGGCATAACCTGGAGTTTGCTACCTATGAGGATGTGTGGCATGCCTGCCCTCGTTCAGCCACAAAATGAAGAGTCCCTAAAGATCTGTTTTGGGAAAAAACTCGAGGTTCTTTTCAGCTGACATTTAAAGGAAAGCTCGATGACGTTCAGGAAAACTAGAATCGTCCATAGAGTTACTAGAAGACAGGAGGGAATTTGAGGACTCTACTGACTTAAGTAGATTGCTCATGTAAACCCTTTACATGCACAGATTTCTAGTGTTGAGCTGGTGTGGGCAATTCCCAGAACATCTAGCTCTCCCTGGAAGTGCAAGGTCAGAAGCCACAGTGCAACTTGCACCAGAGATGTAGAGCAAGAATACGGGTCTAGCCACAGGGGGCCCGAGTCGCTCAGTTGGTTGAGTGTCCCATTCTTGATTTTGGCTCAGGCCGTGATCTATTGGTTCATGAGTTTGAGCCCCATGTTGGGCTCCACACTGAGTATGGAGCCTGCTTGGAATTCTCTCTCTCTCTCTCTCTCTCTCTCTCTCTCTCCTTCTTTCTTTCCCCCCCCCCCTGCCCCTCTCCCCAGCTCTCTCTCTCTCTCTCATAAAAATAAAAATAAAATAATAAGGGTCTAGCCCTAAGAGGACACCCCCCTGTGCCAACATCTTTATTACGAGCTCCTCATCACTAGCAGTTTGAGCTTTAAAAGACTCATCTATGCTTGCCTTCAAATCACCAATCTAACAGAGCTTCCATTTTGTTTCTTATATACATATTATATCACGGATGGGCTCTAAGAATCAACATTTGTCTGGGGGGGTTGTTTTGGGGTGTTCATTGTTGTTCTGCATGGTACACATGGTCTCATAATAGATAAGGATGCAGCACAGCTGGCTATTAAGCTAAGGAATCAGTCTGGCTCATGTTCCTGCCTCAAAACCTCTGATCATAATTATGGCCGGATTATCGGAAACAGATAAATGTACTTTGCAACATACTGTTATTTTAATATGTCTTTAACAACAAGAGGAGTTGAGCTTGAATTGACCATGAAGACATGAGAAATGCTTTGGAGCTAGGTCCACCTAAACTCAAAGCTGACTTCAGTACTTAGTAGGCAAATCACTTAATTTCTCTAAGCCTTAGTTGCTCCTATAAACTGGGGGTAATGGTAGCAAGCTTACCAGGTTTCTGCAAAGACTAGGGAAAATGCATACTAAGTGCTTCACTTACTGGATGTCTACAAGTTACAGCAATTATTAGAGAAACAGTGCTTTCAGGGGTTTTTTCTTCATCTCACTTTTTAATTTATTCTCTTTCAGTGCACGACACGTTGTTCCGTCAAAGTTCTTTGTTTATAAGTTGCCTAAATGTCTCCCAGACTACCTTGACCTTCTCATGCATGAGGATCCATTGGCAAACGTGTGTCATATGAAATAACTCGCCCCAAACGCCACAGCCCTCTGGACAAAGAAAACCCTGAGCTGTCTTTTTGTCGTCCCCTCCTGAGTATAGTCACAAGAAGACATACCATAAACAACAGAAAAGTATAAAATGCTTTCAGCAGCTCATGCAGAGGCAGCTCCCTGTCTTTCCTGTGTACTGACAGATAATGAATCAACGTAAGGCAGTCAAAACCCTCTTCTGCAGGCCTGTCCAATCGGGCGTTCCCTCCAGGCCTCCAGATGAATGGTGATTTCCAAGGCAACTTAGGGACGGCTATAATAATTCACCTGAAAATTCAAAAGCCCTCAGTGGAAGAGATAACTTTGGATTGAAGGCATTACTGTCCTTCTATATCTCTTCTTTGAGGTTGATAACAGCATGGCAGAGAGAAAAGGGACTGGGATGATGTTGGAGACCCAAATTCCTGACTTGGCTCACTCGGCCAAGAGAGGAATGACCTCCACATTTATGGCTCTTGACCTTTATGGACCCCATGTTTCCCTCCCTAACATGGGAAGAGCGCTGGCCTATCGGCCTTAAAGAGCTGCTTGAGAGAAGAACAGGACTGAAAGCATTCTGAAAAGCAGAAACAAGGGTGCCTGTGTGGCTTAGTCGTTAAGCCTCTGACTTTGGCTCAGGTCATGATCTCACAGTTCGTGAGTTCGAGCCCCACTTCTCTCTCTCTCTCTCTCTCTCTCTCCCACCCCCCTCGCTCACTTGCATGCTCTCTCTCTCTAAATAAATCAATAAAATTTATTGAAACAGAAAAGGAAGCTGTTATTATTGTTGTTATTATCGATGTCGCACAGAATTTCTGATGCAAATCTCAGCCGGCAGGTCAATACCTGTCTCAGGCCTCAATCACAGATTTCTTTAGGACCAGCTACTGACGTTTGGGGAACTAAAAGTTTTCCCACCTACTCCTCCCTTCCTCCCTGCCAACTATTAGCAAGGCAGATGTCATCTTCCCCCTCATAGGATCGGAATTAAACGTCCCGTACTCTCAGCCCTGGCGAGCTGCACACCTCCTCTGGATCAGTGTGGGGTTTCAAACTGCCCTTCACACTCCTGCCAGCAAAGAAGACATGCAAATCAGTAGCTTCCACTATTTCAAAGCAAATGACTCTAACTGAAAAGATCTTTACTTAGGATTTTCCTCCACTTGTTATGTTTTTATGCATAACTTCTTATCTGTGCTTGATTATGCTGGAATAAGGCTATGAATATTAATGGTTGGAATTTATAATTTAGTGCCGTGCCTTTTCTGCTGATTAATTCAAGGACATTTTATTTCTTAAGAAGCTAGGTTCCTAGAGTAGTCAAACACATTTTCCTGGACATCCATTGAAACGTAGAATATTTATCTACCAATTCGGGAAGAAAGCAGGGTCTCAGCCTCATCATCGTTTTTGTCTTAAAGGATAACTGTGCTGGATGGTGAGGCAGCTAAGTTTAAATTTCTCAGGAAAACTTATTTTGAATCCTGCAGTAAAGCCAGAGCTCCTTGTAAATTAATGGCGTTGTATTAAATAATGCATAATGTGATTATAGCCTAGCTTGGACTTCACCTGTGCAGAAAATGGGAGCGTTTCTAATTGATTTTTAACGTGGCCAAAAAACGAAGAAGGGGTCAAAACTGGAATGCCAGGTCACATTGCCCCACCGGCTCAGAGAAAGGTACACCCGGTGGGATAACTTCCTCTGGCTAGAAAAAAAGCTCTAATCAGGGGGTTGGAGTCAGGATTTTTACCAAGGCTGTGTGACCTACTAGAATTGATTCAAATTCTTCAGGTTTGGTCTAATGTGGGACAGGCCTAATGTAATGCTCCTGCTGAGACAACAGAGAATAACGCACGAGGGAGAGAATAAGAGAGACAGAGACAGAGAGGCAGAGACAGAGCCAGAGGGAGAGACAGAGAGTGGGAGGGAGGGAAGAGCGTAAATTGGAAAGAAAAAACAAGAGGAAGAGCAAGGAAAGGAGGGTGAAAGGAAGGAGGAGAAGAGGAGAAGCTTCCAAGAGTGAAGGAGTGGGGGAGGGGAAGGAGGAGGAAGAGAAGGAGGCGGGGCTTTCCAAAAGTAAGAGAAGACAAAACAAAAAACAGAAACACAAATCAGGAAGGAAAGGGAGAGAAAGATTAGAAGGGTGGACAAGGGAAGGGAGAATGGGCAGAAATAGGAAGAAAAAGTGAAAGTGAAGGAAGAGAGAACAGAGGAGAGGACAGAGAAGGCAAAGCTGGAGGGAAGACGACGATCAACAGGAAGAAACAACAAAACCAAAACCAAATACAAATTGCAAGGTTGCGTTTTGCAGGGAGAGCTCAAGGCTTCTTTCCAACTGCATGCATACAATATTGAAGTGAGTTTATCCGTGGCATGCATGATCTCCAGCCCATTTTCTTCCGCGTGCCCTCATTTTTCCCGCTATAAAGAACTCCATAGGTGTGCCATGAAATAAAGTCTAACTCCTCCAAAGGATGCAAACATGCTGGCTTTGGCACAACCAAAGAAGCCTGCAGACAAAGTCCTGAATAAAAAGTGTTCTGTTTTGTTGGTTGGGTTGCTCTTATCAAGAAGTTGTTGCAAGAGAAGGAAAAGCAATACTTACTTTAGAAAGCTCTTTCTCGAACTTCTGGGAGAGAACGTGAGCTGTGAATTCCAAGCGTTCCACTCTCTGCACGGGAAAGGTCGTGTCTGGGAGGGTCACGGAGCAGTGGCAGGTCCCGTGGTCATCCTCGAAGCCAGTGAAATTGGAAAGCGACTGTAAATAAAAATAAGTTCAACATCAGTACGAAGCTGGGAAGTGAGCTTTTGGGTAACTGGAGTGCCAGAAATTGGCCTGTCAAAAGAGGGCTCAGGGGCGCCTGGGTGGCTCAGTCGGTTAAGCGGCCGACTTTGGCTCAGGTCATCATCTCGAGGTCCGTGAGTTCGAGCCCCCTGTCGGGCTCTGTGCTGACAGCTCAGAGCCTGGAGCCTGTTTCAGATTCTGTGTCTCCCTCTCTCTGACCCTCCCCCGTTCATGCTCTGTCTCTCTCTGTCTCAAAAATAAATAAACATTAAAAAAAATAAAAAAAAATAAAAAAAAGAGGGCTCAGAGGCAAGCAAGTAGAGTCCAATACATAAATGAACAGCATCAAAGACACGAGCTAAGAGCTCATGTTTCTCAGGCAGTGATTACACTCCGTGTGTAGCCACATCTCCACCAGTCAGGCTAAACCAGGGTCAGGCACCTACACCTAAAGGAAGATTCTCCTTTCTTGAGTAGGTTTCAAGGTAATTGTTACTATTCCTAAGTAGGGTGAGGGAAAGGAGGTGATGAGCATCCTGAATTCCAATTCTCCCACTTTCTGGACGTGAACCCTCTGAGTCTCAATTTCCTCATCTGCCAAACAGAGATAACCCACTTCACAGGGTTGTCCCCATGAGTCACCAAGTAATGTAAACCAAGTCCCTGGCACGCCGTAGGCGATCAGTAAATGTCACTTTCCCTTTCCTTCCACGTACTCATTTTCTCTTCCTCACAGTTACCTCCAATTGCAACCCAATGCCTTCCAACAGAAAGAGAAAAACCTCACGCATAGGAGTTAAGGGGAAAATATACAATGCAAATTCACATCCTCTCTCCACCTGCAAAATTGCATAATTAACATTCTTTAGAGTGGGGAAAAAAACAGCCATGTTTAAAAGACTGAACAATGTAGGAGTCTGAAGGTTTTGTGCAAAAAAAATGTTTAAGTTTTCCAGCTTACCACTTGCAGAAAAGTCGTTTTAAAATATTTGATGTTTCTTTAAGATATTCAGGCTCACACTTTGGTGCCGCTGCATATTTTAAAATGACAGGTTTGAAAGATCCTGTTTTTCTTTTGTCCCCCTCGAACTTCCCCAAGGGGATCCCAGCACAATTAACATTTTTTTTTTTATTACAACTATTGCCTTCCAGAGTAACTCTTAGCAGTGGACTGGCTGTGCTTGACAATGATCTCATCTGATGGCTAGCCCAAAGCTCACCTGTGGAACATTAGGCTGAAGTGTCTCTCCGAAATGACCGAGGGGAGAACACTGGTTTGCAGCATTTGAAGAGATGCAGGCCACACCTCTCAAAGTTTAGGAGGTCAGCTGGCAGCAGCGGAGGTGGTGCGCTCTGTGCATTTAGTATCTACCAGCCTCCCTGATCCCCGAACAAGCCGGACCTAGATGCTTCTACAGTCAAGATGTGTTCTGTCAGTGACCTCTGGACCAATTAATTCAGGCTTTTGCAACTAAATTGCTTGTCAATTTAACCTAATCTTCTTTAAGATAAGCAAACACACACACACGCACGCATGCACATATATATATATATATATATGCATATCAGGTAAATTCTTGACACTGCCCTCAATTTTCTTTGCCAATCACATCCCACACCTGCAGGAATTGGGGAGTAAGGAGGAGAGACAAGCAGGTTTATGCTAAACATTGGGGATGGGAGGGGATTAAGGTACGGGTCTTTGCCAGGGATGAAGAAGGACTGGACGAGCTACACCAGAATGGAACCCGCTTTATCACTCCCACTGAAGATAGAAAGCATCTGGCTCAAGCACGCCAAGGCTTTTTCAGGAGGACCAATGTATCATGGACTTTTGAAAAAAAAAAAAGCTTATTATTACAACTGTCTACCCCCCAAAATGTCTCGCACTGCATTTTGACAAGGGGAGGTTAATTAGCTGCACAGGACAGGGTTGAACCAGGCTTAGACTCCTCTGGAAAGCTCTGTCAAATCAGAAAATAGTGGAGATCATCAAGCAGTCTCTAGACAATCAACTCGCTAACAACTTTTAGTCCTGAAGTTCACCTGAAAGGCAGGCAAATAATTATGAGCCCTGCTGACAGCCATTCCACTGTCTTCTATTGAACGTCTCTGTCCCAGCACTGTGGACTCCCTAGCTGCCGTCCTGCTTATCATCAGCCCCGCGTGCTCAGCTGACATCAAAATGGTCCATAAGTTTGATCAGTGTCTCCCATTAGAGATATTTCTGCTCCTCACATTCAAAGACAATGAAGCTAATGGTGATGGGTCTCACTCTGTCTGCAGTGACTGCTTAAACTCGGTGTGAGTGTAGCATGAGGAATGGGAGACCCAGGCGTGTGCTTGTCCCCTGGCCTCTGAGAGGGTATGCAGTCCCCCTGTGGAGGACAAATAGGACCCTCTGTACCTTACAAGACACCCCGCACTGATGGGTTCTCACTCAGTGTGTGTTCAATTCACATTTATTGGTGTCTACAACTTGCCAGCTTTTGGTGTCAGGGAGACAAATAAGACCCAATTCCCGCCCAGTGAATCAGCCCCATTGTCATTAGGGAGCCTTAGTGTCCTTTTTTCCGACAAGCCCAAACCCCTTTAGCCTGATGACAGAAGAACATGACTCCTGGTTCCGACTCTGCCAGTTACCGTGTGAACAAAGCATGGAGCCTTTTCTTGTCTGTGAAATGAGGACCCTGCAAGCAGCCCCTTCTTTGGAGGGGGACATCTGAGGCGTGTGAAGTGCTCTGAGCGCGAGAGCTGAAGGTGTGACTCACATTTGTGACTTATGGTTGCAATTGGCTCTAATTAGCAGCCAAGCCTAAGTGCCTGTAAAGATTCAAGGCATAAAATAATGGTACTCAACATTTTCAAAGTACAGAAAATGATACGTTTGGAACTTGCTCAATGACAGTTATAAAGGGGTTTTCCACCACTTTCCAAAGAGCTCATCAAGCTGACAGGCAGCCCTAGAAAATTGGGTTTATAGTAGAAGTGACACCTTGTCTGCCATAAAAAAAGAAGTTGGGGTAGTGATACTGACTCACCAGAGGGAGATAAGCGAACTGGGAAGGAAATTAAAACCTCTAAGCACAATTTAACTACCATTCCTTATCTACTTTTAAATATTTGTCTTTTTGCCAAACAACAGGCATATTGGAGTTCTCCGTTTCTTGACCTATATTTTATTTTCTGTCATTTTAGCTCATCTTACCCAAATGCTGCTTTCTGAGTGGTGATGACATTAGTGTTAACCAGTTCTAATTGTCCCCAGAAATTATTTAGTATCATGGAATAAAACGATGCATCTGATTTCTGGCTGCAAAGAATGTTCACGCATAGTCACGATTCCCAAACCACGCTTCTCCTAAAAATTAGCAACTTGCATCTATACTCCCCTCAAACAGAGAAAGCTGCCTAGACAGAGATGCTGAAGAGGATAGGCAGACTAAGTTTGAGTTCTATCATTTGCTGGCTTAGTGACTTTAAGCCAACGACGGCACCTCTCTAAGCCTCGGTTTCCACATCTCTAAAATGGGACCATTAATTTTACCTGTCTCTGAGGGTTAAATAAGATAATATATATTATGTACTTAACCAAGTCCTGGCATTTATCAGGTGCTCAACAAACATTGTTGCGGCAGTTTCTATGTGAGCCTTCATTCGAACCATTTGTTGATCAACAAATTTTCATCTACACGGTTCTGATGTCAAAATGGAAACAATAAAAAAGCCTTTTCCTCTCCTTATCCCAATGGCCCTCCCATTCAGACATGATCACGTGAGCAGCGACCTGACCTGTGAATAAAGATCATAGAAGTGCAGAGGGGCAGGCTTTGGGGGAGTTAAGACTCCTCCACCCCAAGGCAAGCCTGGGTTTTCCAGAGCAGGGCTCCTACAGAAAAGCCCAGAGCAGACGCAGGCAGAGTTGGAAGAAGGAAATGCTTCCTGCCCCCTAATGTCTCATCCCTTGGTGCCTCTTCCCCTCTCCTCAAAGGAGATATGAAGAGGACTCATCTCCCAAAGAACTAGGCTCAGGGTACGGTCTAGGGATACAGCCTAGCTGGGACAGTCCCTTCCTAGCACAGGCTTTGGTTTTGTTGTTGTTGCTGATTTTGTTTGGCCTGTTTATTGCTACTGCTGTTGTTGTTTTCGGAAATGGCTCTTATGATTCCCTATAAGGAAAATGGAAGACAGTTAATACTCTTCTGGGGACATATCTGTGTGTAAGAGCACTTTCCTAAAGACCTCCCCTGCTTCCGCCATCCATCTCCTTTACAAACTAGGCTCAAAGAAATCCTCAGGGCTCCAGCTGGAGCAAAGAGGCTCTCACTCCCTCAGAGCGATTCTTCATCATCCTCAGGGTTCCCAATGGGCAGCAAACCAGACCGACTTTTCTGGAGCTACTCCTGGCAGGGCCCCTTCCCTAAGAGTTCTCATCTGGAACAGGATCCGGACATCTCTATTTTTGGTGTACCCCTCCCACCCCTGCCCACCCCCAATTCCAAGCATAGCCAGGTTTGAGAACCTCTTTAAACCTTCAGTTCTTTCCCTAAAGCTCCCGGCAGAAGAACCAAGATGTCGTCTCTCTTGCTAACAATTTAATTATTTTACCCAGGTTTTAATTCATTTCCAGGGTGCCTACAGTTAACAAAGGGAGTCGTAAATCTTTTAGAGTGCTCAGGTCTAGCCATCCATGAAATTATATTCAGGTCCCCAAAAAGTGAGAGGAAGGGAATTAACACAGCTCTCAGGCCGTGGGGCCTTCTCACCTGAGACTCGGAGCCAGGGCTGGGAGTGAAGCTGTCATTGGAGCTGGGGCCAGAGATGAAGTTGGAGCCGAACACAGAGTCAAGGAAAGAGCTGGAACTGGGGCCAGGGACCAGGGGCTCCAAATTCCCTGTGGTCTGGCCAAGGAGGAACAGAAGGGCCAGGGGGCAGAGGAGGCCTGTCCTCATTTTGTGCTCTTAGCTGGAGCCACTGGTTTCTACACAGAGCCCAGGGGCTTCTTATAGTGCCCAGTGGGGATTTCCCCACGTCCAGTTTGTAGGAAAAGAGGAAGCTGCCAGGGAGCATGTGACCACCCCAGGAGGGTCAGGACACCCAGGAACCTGAGTCACCTTCACATCTTGTCGCTGAGTCCCACTCTGCCAGCTGCCCTTAGATCTAGATATCTCCTGCCAAATATTAACTCAAATGTACATTTTCAAGCCCAATATCTGGTTTCCAACTTGATACTTCCTTGAAACAGATAGGTTCAAGGTAATCTTTATGGCTGAAACAGAACTTGGAGGTCCCAGGAGTGAACAAGCCTCAGCCCTTTGCCCAGAAGCCACACCTAGTGGTTCCCCCCTACCCCACCCCTGCCCCCACCTCCCATTTTACTGAATGATGCTTTTCAGAGGAAAGTTAGGGAACTTGGTTTAGAGACTGTGAGTCTCCCTAGGGGGATTCCGTCTTCAGCTGCTACTGCCCAGGTTGTCTCTGACCTCTCTCTTGGAGTCTGCTTCTGGACAATGTTCTCCAACAACCTCAGCCAGAGCGAGATATCAGCAGTGTTTTCGCCATGGATGCTCATGAGGGGTTCTGCATTGCTGAGCACTTTCCACTAAGAGCTTGATGAAGGAGAAAGAATCCAAACAGGAGGCTGCCCCAGATCCAGTCAGGGAGGTCCATGTTGAACAGTTTCCCTCTCCAGAAGGTTCTGTCTGATCTCCATTGTTCCAGACCGTCTTGTGAACTGGTCAAGGCATATTTGTCACGAAACTGAGAAATAGGGATGCATCTTCAGGCTCCATTTGGAAAATCTGCCTTCCTCCCTGTAGAGTAAAAATGTGTTAGCCTGAATATTAAAAACCAGCTTTCTCACTCATTAGTTAGTGGCCTTAGGCAAATCACTTAGCCCCTCTAGTGTTGTAACAATTCCTAAATTGTTAGAATTAAATGAAATATTATATGAGAAGTTGCTTATAAGCTTTGAAGCACTATACAAATGTCAGATTTTATGCTTTTTGGTTTTATTTTTAATTTCCTAAAGCCTGGCCCAATATGTAAGATTGTTGGGTTCACAGCAGGGAAAGAAGGCCGCTGCCCCACTCCATCACCCACCCTACCATAGGAATGCTTTGGAAAGCCTGATCTGAAGGGTTCCTTTACCTCATGCGCTGCATAAGTTCTCAGATGTTAATGTGAAAAACAGAGCCTCAAACCCTTGGTACACTATTCAGATTCTCATGGGAGGGGACAAGGAAAAAAAAAAAACTATGAATGAATGAATGAGGGAAGGAGGATAGGAAGGGAAAAGAAGTCTCTCTCTCTCTCTCTCTGTGGTGCACCCAAGGCCCATGCGGTTGCATCCCTGGCTCAGTTCCCCACATTGCCCCTTGACTTGGGGGGTTGAGTGGATGCCCCACCTAGATCAGTCTCCCCAGCTTTAGAATCCAGCCAGCCAGGCTGTCATTGCTGCCTCCCCATTGAAATACACCTCTTGAGCCACACAGGAGGACTTCGCAAGCCAAGCTTATACCCATATTAGTGTAGATGTGATCAGAGGCAGTTAGTGGAGACCCAGAAAGTGCAGGAGCATTTTTCCAGAAGCTTTCTGGACACAACTTCTGCCTACATTATCTAATCTGTGGTGGAGACTGAGGTCAGGGACAGGTAATCCATGGCCAGGGTAAGAGGAATATTTTGAAGCCCCCACCTCTCATATTCTACCCTGTGTAGAGTTGTCAGATTTAACTAAGATATAGGGCACCCAGTCCCATGTGAATTTCAGATAATGAATCATTTTTTAATTCAAGTATGTCCCACGCAATATTTGAGACACACTTATACTAAAATAATTGTACGTTGTTTATTTAACATTCAAATCGAACTGGATGCCCCGTATTTTCTCTGGAATCCTACCGTTGAAGTCTGCTTGCGCCACCTGGACAGAGCCTCCTGGGGCAGGCTGTGAGCCGCAAAGTTCACTGTTCCCTATGGGAAGCAATTCAGCCTTGGCCTCTTTGGCTGAAGTTTCTAGCTATTAGACGCCCAAACCAAAACAGGAGAAGCACAGGGCATCTGTGAGAATGGAAAATTGGTACACCGAATGCATTATCCTGAGACTGAACGCTATGAATATGGATATAAGGAGGAGAGCTTGCCTCTCCCTTCCATCACATTTCCCCTCTTCCTCCAGATTCCCACCAAAGCAAAGGGCAAAAATCTCTCCTCATTTGCCAGCTTCTGTCTGTGGCTCTAATGAGTTTTCCTTGTCCCTTTTACGAAGGAGCATGTCAGTGCCCTTGTCAGGGGACAGAAAACAAAAAAAAACTCATTAACGATAGTAGTCCGTAGTCATGACTACCTTCAGGGGCTTCTACGACCAATGCTTTAGGAGACCCCTTTCCAGAGGGATTGTGTTCTTGCAGGAATGAGGCAGCAGTTCTCCCAAACACAAATGTGCCCCGCCAGAACAGAACCCCCACCCCCACCCCGCACACTGTGCTCATGAGCTGCTCTGTTCCTGTGTGCCTCTAGTTTTCAGAATAAAACTTGAATCTATTTGGTAGCCTCAAAGGCACAAAAGAACTGGTGATGCCTCAATAACGAGATTATTAATAATAATAGTTTGATCAGGCCCTCTGCAAATATCCTTGTCCTGAGAAACAATAAGCCTCCTGGTTATATGACAGCCTCCAAGACAGGAGAAAATTATCAGCACCACAAAGCAAACAGTGTATTATTTATAAAAATGTGTTCTGACACTGGGTTTCTCTAGAGTAAGAGGTCGCTGAAATTCACTTGAGTAACACAGCGTTCCTCACTGACAGCTTGAGGTAAAGTTACTGTAGGCACTTCATCGGGGAAACCCCCAAAGGTGTACTTCTTGGACAGTTGCAATACGCAGGAAAGATGTCCATATAAACATAGCATTAATTTAATTCCCTTGCCGTTAAAAACCAATGCCAAACAAAACTGTGGTTCTTCCAGAAAAGAGTGTCTTTAGGGTACCTGTCTATGAAAAGACAAGAGAAGTCATGTTTAGTTTACAAACTAACTACAGAGATTGCGTTGGGGGTGACCACTCTCATGTCTGTTGACTCTGTCCCCAGCAACCCTCAAATCTCTATTAGCAATGCCCATCATCATGTGTAAAAATAATAATCAACTGACACCACTCATGCACCCTGGAGAGAAGGTTAACAATGTGTATTAGGCCCCACTCTGTGCAAAGTATCAGGCCCTAGGAAGAGTTAGCAAGTAAGAGAACAGCATAATTTTTGCTAATGACAATGTCTGATCCTTCTGGGGAGGCAGAGCCACTTCAAAGAATATTCTAGAAATAATAACAACAAATTGAACACAAAAGGAATTGCATCAACACTGAGGAATGACTGGATAGCCTATGGTGATCCAATCCAGGTGGTGATGGGGAAAATCTCACCAGATGGTGGAGCTTCTTAGGATGAAGAGGAAGTCCTTGTTGGTTTTGAGCCTGAAAACCTGGCCAGTGCTTGGCACTTGGTGTTCAATATTTGCTCACTGGAAAAACGTATTTAATAAATGAATGAATGAATGAATGAATGAATAGGGTGATTTAATAATAATTGTGAAGGAGATTCTTAAATTACTATTAGAGAAAAATATGAATTTTTTCAATTACTAGTAGGGAAAAGGGAAATTACGTGAGTGAAAGAACTCAGGCAACCTGAATTCTCTCCAGGGTCATGATTATGCCCATGCCTCTGCAATCTCAGATTGCCAATCCTGGTGACTCCTCCTCAGATCAGAATTCCTAAAGCTGTTCCTCAGCCTCACCCAAAACCCCAAATCAACGTTCCAATTCCATAAGCATATCCTATCTCAGGAATTACCTAGCTTTGGCTATCCCATAATGGTTTAGAAGATTCAAATTACCAAATTTTCAACCAAAAACTTATGTATTCAGTCTGCAGGAAAATCATCAACATTGACAAAATGCAGAACCAAGCTAGTAAAAAAAGCATAATTGGGGCTCCTGGGCGGCTCAGTTGGCTGAGCCACTGACTCTTGGTTTTGGCTCAGGTCATGATGTCACAGTTCACAAGATGGAGCCCTGCATCTGGCTTTGTGCTGACAAGCGCAGAGCCTGCTTGGGATTCTTTCTCTCAAAATAAATAAACAGTAAAAAATAAAAATAAAAATTTAAACGCATAACTAACGCAAGCAGTGCAAAGTTCTCTGCAGATGCTGAAAAACACCACCAACAAAAACGCGTTGGAAGGTAACATATAGTGTACTAACTTTTTAGGAAGGAGAAAAGCTTTACACTTTTTACGGAGGAAGTTTGGACTAATGAGCCGTAAGTACACTCAGAGTATTTCCCTCAGGGATGCTGGTGTGGAGTCAGGAAACACCCACTACCACCAGGGTGGACAGCCTCAGGCTTATCTCTGGAGCCCACAAGAGAGTCTCTGCCCAGAGACCTAAGACCATGGACTGCTCCCTAAATTCCTCTTGCCTTCTCCTGACCACTGCATTGAGGCATCCCTTCACTGCATCCTTATAGCAACACCTGAGTTTGCTATTGGCCATTGAAAGTCACCTGTTATCCCTCAAAGGCCAGGTGAGTTGGTTTTCCCAGCCAGAAGTGAAGGTACTTTCTCCTCTCGCTCATCTCCCCCTTTACAGAAGCTTGCCTCATATCCAGATCACCTGAGTTATGAAGTCAGGCTTCTCCACTAGCATATAGTTAGTTGTATGTGTCTAGCTTCATACATCTCTCACCATGAGAAAGAGTCAAACTCTTTCTGCATCCAAGAACGTTTGTCGCCTGGAAATTCTGTACGTGACCACTGCAACCACGACAGCATTTTCAGATTTAGTCATGTCTTTTATTTTTTGTTGTTGTTTCCATCACTTGCTTGGCCCCGAATCTTCTCAAATCCTGCAAATGCCAAATCCAAGTGAAGAATTCTGTACTTAGGGGCAAATCAATGTAGTGAGAAGGACAAAGAGTCCAAAATACTGAGCAAAACTATTGGATCTGCCAACTTCCTAGCTGAATGACTTTGGACACGTAAGCACAGCAGAACATGTCAAACCTGAGCGGTACAATATGCTGGCCACTGGCCACATGTGTCTATCAAGCCATTGAAATGTGCCTAGTCTGAGCCAAGGTGTGTTATAAGTAAAAAAATACAGACTGGATTTCAATGACTTAGTATGAAAGAAAAGAACATAAAATATCTCATTAGTAATTTTTATATTGATCACATGTTGAAATGGTAATATTTTAGACATACTGAGTTCGATAAAACATTTTGTTAAAATTAATTTCACCTCTTTTTATTTTTTAATGTGGCTTCTAGAAAAATTCTAATTACATATGTGACCTATATTATATTTCTATTGCTTGGTGCTATGATGGAGCATACAGCATTAATTGTGATGGAGAAGTTTTGGAGGTTACTGAAACATCAGAAGTTGTACCAAATGGCTGTTTCCACTGACAGGAGGTTAGCTAACCAGGTGGGTTACTGTCATTGGATTTCAAATTTAACATTTCTTCATGAGTGTTAAATGTTACAAAATTTCTCTCTAAAGAGCCTCAGAATGAAATTATACGTAATTTTTTTCTTTATCTTAAAAAGTTTATCATGTGAGAGAAAGGAAAGATATTTCTGAGCTATTTGGGACAAAGGGAAGGAATCATGTTTAAGAATTACCTCTCCGACAGCAGTCAAGTGGGTTTTGTTTGAGCTTAAGAGATTAAAAACTAAGGTATTTCACATAAATTTCTGCTCAGAGTTCCTTTGGGGGCCAAAGACAGATACAGTAATGGCAATGGCAGGCCTCCACTCCCCTCTCAGTGAACAGGAGTAAAAACTAAGGTATTTCACATAAATTTCTGTTCAGAGTTCCTTTGGGGGCCAAAGAAAGACACAGTAATGGCAGGCCTCCACTCCCCTCTCAGTGAGCAGGTAGATAGACAGCAGCTGCCTCTTTAAACCATACACCTACTCCCCAGCTGGCCGTGGTCCATACCATTCACCGGGGCTCTTTCCTTTATGTGTGTGACCTAGCTAGCTTTTATGGGCCTTTTGGATAGGCAATTACTATTCCAAAGATTTCACATTTGAAAAGCTAGCTCTTCTGAGGCAAAGAAAATTTTCTCAACAAAAAAAAAAAAAAAAAAGGAAAGAAAAGAAAAGATCACAACAAGAATGTGGCAATTTGGATATTGCGTTTCCTCAATTTCATCAGAACAGCATAATGGTAAAAGGTATTACCACAGATTACATGCCATATGACTAAACTTAGATTTATGAGTTTTGGAAAACAATTAGAACACAATGCAACCGATTTTGAACCTGCTATTTAAATAGAACAAAATTTAATGAATCATAAAAGGAAGCAATAGCCAAACATGTGCAGGAAATTTATGCAAATATGATCACAGAACTATCAAATAACTCAACCTCATCTATGATCGTTTTAACATAATTGAAGTTGACTGCTGGCTTGTCCATCCTGGGCTTCACTTAACTACCTAACCCAGCTTTGACTTATCAGGGAGTTGGCCCATGAGGGGCACAGGGAAAAATGAAAATGTGGGTCTCCTGTTCCAAAATTGTTAAGAATTCTAAGTCATAGCGAAGCATCAAGGCAAGTGTGAAGCCACACTCCTAAGTGTGGGGCCCTGTGGGACAGCACAGGTTGTCCCTGTGATGTCTGATGCCCATGAAGCTGACTGCGACTATGGAAAAGGGTATCTAATCAGTTCTGGGTGGGGGTTAAGTCTTCCTACAGGAGGTAAGTCCCAAGACAATGCCTGAAACCTCCTTTTCTAGTCTCTATCTTCTAATCATGGACGTGGCAGCAGCGAGTTGGAACAGTTAGCCTCAAGCTATCACCTGTGCCTATCAAGTAGGAACTGGCAACTGACTGCTAGAACCCAAGAGATCCAGCAATATTGTGATGAGGGGGACAAAGCCTTCTCTGATTTCATCTTGCTTTTAAGAGTTTTGCAGGGGCGCCTGGGTGGCGCAGTCGGTTAAGCGTCCGACTTCAGCCAGGTCACGATCTCGCGGTCCGTGAGTTCGAGCCCCGCGTCAGGCTCTGGGCTGATGGCTCGGAGCCTGGAGCCTGTTTCCGGTTCTGTGTCTCCCTCTCTCTCTGCCCCTCCCCCGTTCATGCTCTGTCTCTCTCTGTCTCAAAAATAAATAAAACGTTGAAAAAAAATTAAAAAAAAAAAAAGAGTTTTGCATTTCAATTGCTACATGATGACATTTCAGTTTCCACTTTCCTTACAGGACAGCTTGCTACTATACTTAGAATGAATAATGGAGACTTTGATGTCTTTGGGAAAATTAATATTTAATGAAAAGTTTTCAAGATTATTTAAAATTTTTTTAAATTTTTAATGTTTTGAGAAAGAGAGAGAGAGAGAGAGAGCATGGGGGGTGGTGTGGAGAGAGAGAGGGAGACACAGAATCCAAAACAGGCTCCAGGCTCTGAGCTGTCAGCACAGAGCCCGATGTAGGGCTCGAACCCACGAACTGTGGGATCATGACCTGAGCCAAGACAGATGCTCAACCGACTGAGCCACCCAAGTGCTTCTTCAAGATTATTTTTTAAATATTTATAAAACATTAACTGAATTTTTAGGTGTATTGCTTCATTACAATCCTTTAGTGACTAGACCAACTATTACCAAATATAAGCAGTCTATGCATATCTTGAACCAGACCATTCCCTGGGTCAAGCACATTGATGATGCTCTACCTGTTCTTAGTTAAAGTTTGTTTTGTTTTGCATGTGAATGTTTGGTGTTGAGATCCCAATTCCTTCATTCATAGGATGGAGGAAAGAATAATCATAATGTTTACTTAATAGGACTCATTTATTTACAAATCTTTAGCAGGCGTGTCCTATGTGTGAGGCACTGTTCTAGGCGTTGAGTGATATAGTAACAAAAATAAAAATCCCTACCCTCAGGGATCTAACAGTTTCATACCAAACAGACAATGAACAATATAAATAAGTAAAGTATGTAGTATGTCAGATGGTATGAAGTACTCTGGGGAAAAATAATGTAAGAAAGGGACATAGGAGAAGTTTGGGGCAAGGGTTGCATATTTAAATCGGCTGGTCAGGGAAGGCCTTTGTGGGATGAAGACATTTACGTAAAGGTGTAAAGGGGGTAAGAGACAAAGACATGAGGTTATCTGAGGAAAGAGCATTCCAGGAAAAAGCAAATGCAAAACCCCAGGGCAGGCATGTCACCTGGAATTGAACGACACAGCCAAGAGGCTGTGTGGCTGGCACAGAATCAAGTGGAAGAGGATTGGTGGTGTCAGAAGGAATGCCACACCACACTGGACCTCAAGAGCATTAGAAGGATGTTGGCTTTTACTTTGGGTAAGTGGGAGCCATTTGAGTTGAGGAGCAACATGGTCTAATGTACACTTTAACAGGATCAGTCAACAGACTATGCTGAGAAAGTTGTGGAGGCTTCCAAGAGAATCCAGGCAAAAGACAACATGGGTCAGACCAGAATGGCAGCAGTGGAAATGGTGTGAGAGAGGAGAATATTTGCTGTGGGATGTAAGAGAAAGAGAGGAGTCAAGGCTAACCCTCAGGTCTCTGGCCTTAGCAAATGGAAGGATGACGTTGGTGTTAACTGAAAGGAGCACATTTAGAGGGGGAGTTCCAGGCTGTTTGGGAATGTCAAGGTGGAGATACTTTTTAGACATTCAAGTTGCGATGTTGTGTAAGTAACTGGATCTATGAGTCTGGAATTAAGAGAAGAGGTTCGGGTCCATGATACATATCTAGAAATTGTTAGCATAGCGATGATACTTAAAACCATAAGACCCGGTGAATCACCAATAGAGAGATTACAGATTTTTTTTTTAAAGAGAAGACATCGGAGATCTGAGATCTGGAAGGTTGCAAAGTGAAAAGTCAGGAAACTGTGAAGGTAACAGTCCAGGAGATGGAGAAGGAGCTGCCCTCAAGGTCAGAAGAAAGCCAGGCAAGTGTGACATCTTGAAGCCAAAAAGAAAGAATTTCAAGGGGGAAAGAGCGATCAACTATGTCAAATGACTCAGATGAGTCAAGTAAAATGAGACTGAGGATTGACGACTGGATTTAGCAACGTGTGGATGAGGGTGACCCTTTGGGAGAACAGTTTCAAGAGAGGGGTGAGCCTGAAAGCATGATTGAGGACGTTTATAGAGAGTGAGGAGAAAGAAATGGAAGACAGTAAAGTACAGACAATACTACCAAAGACATTTGTTTACAAGGGTACCAAATAAATACAAAGACCAAAGGAGATAATGTGTGTGAGAGCATATTTTGAAAATTACAAAAGCACTATGTAAATGCTGGCTGTGAATGGAAAAACCCAAACCCGTTGTGTTGTAAGAATATGGCTTTCAAAATGTCAGCCAGACTCAAGAATTTCTGTGCCCCGTTTGAGCTTTGGCACCTCAAAAGACTGTGTTTCGTTACACCTAATGCTGTTTCAAGCAACCACTAAATCCTCAAAAAATCAAAGTTTGAAGACTCCTGACTGTGATAAGCATGGTCTACTAAACTCACCTTTCCAACCTAGTTTTACAATCAGCTCACAAAGTACAGGATGAGGAAAAAGTCAGAATATAGACCCAAAGAAAATCTACAGTTGCACTTTAATAAAAGGTTCTTTGTTCTTCAAGGTTGCAGAGCCTTGGAAAGTTCCCAAAATAACCAATACATCCTACTTCATTACAGCATCAAGATATTATACAACAAGAAATTTCCAGTAAGAGAATGTTCTCACCCTCTGCTGCTGAGAATGAACACCTCTGATACTATCAAAGGGTATTATAGTTGTTCAAAATGAGCATCTGTCCTATTCCCAATTCAGGATGTCAAGTTAATATTTTATTCCAGAGATATGCAGAAGGTCCACAATGTACCTGCAGGAGTCATAGGTTAAGGCAGGGTATCTCACCCCAGTTTGCTTCATCCTTGGAGGACACAGGCCCATAGGTCACTTAGAGCCAGAACGCCCAGCTCAGAGCATTGACTGAGTATGAGAGGGGAGTGGGGTCACACTTGGAGCAAAGCCAGCATTTCGATCAACATGAGCTGAGGTTCTGTGCTTTTCTAGAGATCCCTCTACCAACTCATTCACCCAACAGATGCACCGGGCAATACACTGTGGACCAGCACAGTCCAATACAGACATGATACAAGCCACAAATGCAAGCCTCATATGTGATTTTCAATATTCTAGCAGCCACGTTCAAAAGAATACAAAGAGATAGGTGAAATTAATATTAATAATACATTTTATTTAGCCCAGTATATCCTAAGTCTTATCAGTCCAACAAGTAATCTATATAAAAAATTATGAGAGTATAAAATTACTTCACATTTTTCCTCTTCTATTTTTTTTTTACTGAGTATTTACATCCAATGTGTATTTTATACTTCTAGCACATCTCAATTGAAGTAGCCACATTTCAAGTACTCAGTAGCCACCTATGGCTAGTAGCTACCATATTGGCCAGTACAGCTCTAGACACTGGGGATTCCATTGTGAACAAATCATGGCTTGCCTTCAAGAAGATTTAAGAAGTCTTCCAGAAGACTGTCAGGCATAGACAGGACTCAGCCAAGAAAGCAGGCTGTCAGAATCATGCCAAATGAAAGCTATAGGCAGCGTGTTAGTGACCTGCAAGAAAGTAGTACCTCATCAAATCTGAGGGTCCAAGGTCAGAAAGACTGCCTCAGAAAGTGGAAGTCTTAGCTTAGTCCCTTAAAAGTAAGTAAGAATGGAAGAGAGTGAGAGGCAAGACAGGGCACAGGAAATGTGGTGAAGACAGAGGAGCAGCAAAGTCCTGGGAGTCAGAGAGAATATGGCATGTCTGGGAACTTAAGTCATTCATTGCTGCCAGATCTTCGAGTCTGAGGAGACTGAGAATGAAGCTCTCAAGGTAAAGAGGGGAGGGACCACAAAAGGCCTTGTGAGGAGGTTGGACTTTCTCCTGAGGGTGATGGGAGTCCTTAGAGAATTCTGAGGGGGATGCTTGGTCACCCCATTTTCCAGGTCCATCTACTTCGAGCCCCTCTTTTTCAGTACAGAACGGGTAACCTCTATCGGGGAGGGGAGCTGCTTAGAGTGCTCCACTGGCTGGTGGCAGAGCTGAGACCGGAGCCCTGATGGTGACCAGGATCCTACAAGATCCTTCTCCTCTCCCACTGGGCAGGACACAGATGTATCTGAGTGAGAGGGGAAATGCCATCTCTCCACGTGGCAGATTTTGTAACAGAACTGATCACACCAACAGGTGAGGCAAGAGAGTCCAGAACTAAGCCCCTGTGGGAGGAAAAGGGAGAAGTGTGATTGTCCAGGAAGGCAGTGGGTGGCCAGCTATGGGTTCTGCTCACCTGTCTGAGCAGGATTGGGATAAAGAGAGAAGTTCCATCTGGTGAGAAGGGGAAGTACAAACATCAAAATAAAATTTCAGATGGACACAGGCTAGTGGAGCTAAGCACGTAGACTACGACAGTCTTACCCTCAAATGTGCCAGGAATCTGGAGAGCCACAGGCTGGCTGTGCCGTGTCTTCTAGCTGTATCCATCTATTTTTTAAAAGTTTATTTATTTTGAGAGAGAGAGAGAGGTAGGGGCAGAGAGAGAGGGAAAGAGAGAGAATCCCAAGGAGGCGCTGCACCGTCAGCATAGAGCCCGACATGGGGCTCAAATACACAAATCGCAAGACCATGATGTGAGCTGAAATCAAGAGCCAGACACTTGACTGACTGAACCACCCAAGAGCCCTAGGTGTATTCATTTTAAATGCATTTTTATTTTAAAAATAAACATGGGCACATTCCAGACTCACTGTCTCACTGGATGAATTTCTGGGCAGGGTGGGGCCTCACCCCCCTCTCTGGAGGAGGCCTCCAGTTACAGCCTGGGAAATGGGGAAAGCATATTAACCTGTATCTCAGGCTCAGGGAGGTTAAGTGACTCCTTCAAGGACACCCAAAAAATTGGTGGAGAAGCAGAGTTTAGGACCCACATCTCCTGGCTCGTTGGCTTCCTAGCATAGAAATGTGCACGGGAAGTTAACCACCCAGTAGGAAGCCGGTTCAAGGCCACCAGTATCATCGCCTAACTGTTCCAGTATGTGGCTTAAAACCTTTGGGTGTGATGTGTTTATAGCTCTAGAACTACCCTTATAAATGAAAACATTTCCAAGAAGTGTCCGATCTTAAAATATTGTCCATTAACGAAGATACAGAAAGAGCTGATGACCAGGAGTCTGGATGTGAGCCCAGAGGACACAATGGGGCTCTATAGGGCTGTGGGAAGGTACCAAGGCTGGCACCACCCTCTTAACGGTCCTGAAAACAACCTGTGGCCATTTACTGAGCACCTAATGTGAACAAGACACTAAGCTATATGCTTTATGGGATACACAAAGAAGTACAAGGAATGTCTCTGCCCTCTACATACTGAAAATCTAGTTGGGGAGTATATGTTTCTATTGATCCTGTAAAAAAAAAAAAAAAAACAGCCACAAAATGGGTGGTTTAAGACAGCACAGATTCATTGTCTTACAGTTCTAGAGCTCATCTCACTGGGCTAAAATCAAAGGCATTGTCAGGGCTGTATTCCCTTCTGGAGCCCCTGAGGGAGACTCCACGTTTCTGTCTTTTCTGGCTTCTAGAGGCTGCTGGACAGTCCTTGGCTCATGGCCATTGCCTCCATCTTTAAAGCCAGCAGTGTCCGGTCAGGTGTTTCCCATGTCACACCTCCCTGACACAGACTCTTTTCTTTGCCTCCCTCTTCCACTTTTAAGGACCCTTGTGATTACATTGGGCCACTGTAGATAATCAGGATCATTGCCTGATGATCTCAAGGTCAAGGTCAGCAGATTAGCAACCTTAATTCCATCTGCTACCTACTCTCCCTCTGCATGTAACCTAACATATTCACAGGTTAAACATTCAGATATAAAATTATTTCTGACATAAAGTAAGAGCCACACGGATCATAAGTGCAGCAGAGTTCAGGAGGGGAAAGACCCCTCCCTGCAGGGGTACCAAAAGAGGCTGTCCAGGCCAAGAGCCACTCGATGTGCAGGAGACACCAAGACATGCCATTGGGATGAGGGGCTTGATCTCTGTGACCCCTTGAGTCTGTCCAGTGCTAGAGTGTTATGTCCTACAGAAGCAGCAATAGGAAAAGTAGTAGCAGTGGGAAAGGCCACACCGTGATGAGGATGCTCTACAGAGATGAGGTTCCAGGCGCCAGTCACAGAGGATGTGGATGCCTGGCCCAAAGCTCGTCCCCAAAAGCACTGAGCAGCAATCAAGGCTGATTAAAAGATGCATCTGACGTTGATGCAGAGGATATGGGGGTGGAGAGTGATAAGGTGGGAAGGGCGACATTTTCAACAATCAAGAAGGATGGAAAAGGGAGAGGGCTTGGATGGTGGTGGGGACAGGGCTGAAAAGAAAGGCATAGGCACATGGGTTTCTTGCAGGCGAAATGAGAGGATCCACGGGTTGTAGAAAGTGGCAGGGGGGTGGGGCAGAGGGAAAGAGGACATCTGAGGAGCAGGCATCGGAGACATGGGCTAGATTCCCATAAGAAAGTGGAAACACAGACTGTGGCCTGGGGAAGTGGCAGGAAGGAGCTAATGTCTGTGATCAAGAGGAATGTAATGAAGATGGGGGGCGTGAGGACATGACCTTGTGTGACATCCTATTTAGGGGTCTGGAGGAGCAAAGCAGCCACTGAAGGAGATGGAAGCAAATGAATCCTATGGGCCACCCAGAGGGAACAGAGCTGCTCTGTGGCTTCTGGCACTATTAAGATATGAACACCTTATCGGAGAGGAAATGCAGTAAACTGTTATCAGCCAGGGTGCTTATCAGCAACTAGTCTATTGAAAAACTACAGAGAACCAGGAGGGTGCTAAGAGTTTGGAACAGGTGGGTTAGGAGTGACAGAACTGGGACTTTGCCAATAGGGTGCCCCCCCCCCCCCCCAGAGCCATGATGCCACAGGACAAGTCAGGAGTGCTGCCTTAGCTCACAGAAGGCTTCTGAGAGGACTCCTAGGGGCTGGAGCCACCTCTGAGACTGCTGTGGCAGGGCCCCTTCCTGGTTTCCCCACAGAGCCTCCAGGTTGCTGTTCTGTAAGGTCTCTTGGGCAACCCCGTGTGTGTCCACAGTCTCAGGCACGATGCCCCATGTGTAAGGTACCAGTCATGTGTGTTGATTGCAGGAATAGATGGAGAGAAGGGATAGAGCCACTCAAAGTACTTCCCATCGTGGTATTTCTTTACCCAAAATTATACTATGGTGAAAGAAAACACACTGTATTGTCTCATTATATGAAACTCAAAACAAAGGCAAAGCTAACGTGTGGGGCTAGAGGTCAGGACAGAGAAGCAACCCTGGGGGGCAAGGCGTGGTGACAGCGTTGTGGCACAGGGGAGGCTTCTGAGGGGTAGGAGTGCTGTTTCAAGGTCTGGGCTGCTTACACAAGGAGACAGAATTGGTGAAAATTCTGACTTGTGCTTTTTTCCGTATGTCTATTATATGTATAGGAAAGAGTTTGCTTTTTAAACATGCTCTGGGGGAAGAGAGCCCTGTGCTCCTGAGTGGCAGGTCAGGAGCCCTGAAACAGGAAGAGGAGGATATGCCAAAGGGAGGCCGAGGAACACAGAAATGAAACCTTGGCCATCCTATAAGGGCCACGCTTTGCTCCGAAGGAGGGAATCTGGTTGATTGATGGCTGAGCATCCCAACTGGGCGAGCTCACCAGGCATGGTCAGGGTGAGAGGCAGCTTTGGAGTTAACTACTTGTCACATGAAGAAGGCACTGTGGACCCTGCAGTCAGCAGGACACTGGTCTCTGTGCCGATCAAATTTATATGTCAACTCGGCTGAGCTGTGGGGCCCAGTTGTTTGGTCAAACACTAACCTGGGTGTTACTGGGAAGGTATTTTTTAAATGTGGTTTACATTTGCAATGAGCTGACTTTCAGGAAGGCAGATTGCCCTCCATAATACAAGGGGCTTCATCCAATCAATGGAAGATCTTAAAAACAGTTTCCCAAAAAAGAAGGAATTCTGCCTGTAGAACGCAACATGGAGATTTTACCTGAGTTTCCAACCGTCAGACTCAAGACTCCAACATCAGCTCTTACTTGACTTTCCAGCCCACCCCACACATTTCGGATTAGACAGCCCCCCACAATCACATGAGCCGATTTACATAAATATTGGTTTATAGAGTTCCTATTCATATTGGTATACCCTGCTGGTTCTGTTTCTCTGGAGAACCCTGACTGAGGCAGCTTCCAATAGGCTGTTTTCCAGAATCTCAAAGCATCTTTCTCAGGCCTCCCAGGAGAGCAGACAAGGTGGGGAAGGCACTTTCGTTTTGGGGCTACTGCCTAAAGTCAGAAGCTCTTCCATAAAGGAAAAGGAAGCCACGGCGAGTCCAGGCATCTAACTGGTGGCTTTGTCCTCTCTCAACTCAGTGAATGTCACCAGGCACATTCTAGCTAGCACTGAGAAAAAAGGAAGTGCAAGGAGAAGGAAATACTGAGAGAAAACAACACATTTCCAGTTTTTCCAGCTAAGGTAACTTTTAAGATTTGTTCTGGGAGTCCCCCAAAACTCCAAACACACAGCCACACTCCTAGAGGGATATCTAAACCCACCTCAACTCTGACCCAGTTAGATGCAGCAGAGGAAGTGGGTGAAACAAACAGGAATGTTGCAGGGCTTTAATCTTCTCCAAACACTGAAATATTGTTGAGATGTTTTATCTTTCATTGCACACGGAGGAGATTAAAAAGCCATGATAAATGGTGTGCTCTCCGGGAGGGGATGCCATATATAGGGCAATACATAATTTCCTGCTTCTGGTACCATTCGGGATAATTGTCCTGGTAACGTGAAAACAGGAGGGATATTAATTTAAGATTAAAGCACAATTATAAGCCCTGTCATACTGTTAATTTCTTTTAAATGTTCCTCTGAATAATTCCACCTTGCAAGATGGAATAAGCACACAATTAAAAACTGCATTAAATAAATGAATAACTAATTAATGAATAAAAAGAACTCTGAAAATAAAATGGGCCATGCAAATTCTAAACAATAATTTTAACAGCAGGCCAGATCTTAATCCTTCAGATCTTTGAAGGAATTGCACTTGGGTGCAGATAGATAGCATCTCTCTCTAGATTTAGCTCTCAAATGGCTGTGTTCTTTGCTCACACGTGGCCAGCGAAAGCTTTAGGTGGGGGCCCTGCAGGCAATGAGGCTACATAATTGACCAACCTGAACACCATTCTCCCTCTCCAAACCTTAATACCACTGCCTTCTCCATGATGCCTGGAAGTCTACACTTCGCTTTGTCCTCCAGCCAGAAATTCTACCAGGGTGATTCTGCCATTGATTAGGAATTCCATTACGAAATGCAAATATTCCTGTAAAGCTTAAAGGTGAACCATTCATTAGCACATTGATATGAATCAATTTAATTAGATTGCTTTCCTCCCAACACCTAATTGAGGCCAACCTCTTCGGGGAGTAGAATGAAGGACAAAGGAATGGTCATTTTGCAGCAAAGAGTAATTGTAGGCTGAGACAGGTGGAAATGCCTGGTGCAGGGGCTTTCTGGGAACCCAGGGAAGATGAGAGAGTAAGTCTCCATGAGGAGTCTCCATGACACTTCTGATGAGGTCTTGGGGTGGTGGGGGGGGATTGGAACTGATGGCCAAGAGAGAATTCTTGAAGATGTCTTTGGTGCAAAAAGGAGATTTTATTAAAGCACGGGGACAGGACCCATGGGCAGAAAGAGCTGCACTGGGGTTGTGCAGAGTGACTGGTTATATACTAGGGAGTTGGGGGGAGATTAAAGTCAAGGGGAAATTCCTTAAAGGGATTTCCGTATGCTAAAGAAGACTCATGGATTACTGGAGGCCTGGCTATTGTCAAGCTAAGGTTGTTTTTTCCCTCTAGCAAAGCATTAACATTAAGACAGTAGGGAGTTTCTGGACAATAGGCTATTGATAAGAGTGTCCTTTTCTTGTAATTGTACTAAGATATTTGTAAACCCATGGAGACTCTATCAGTTTAACCATTTGTTTTCTGTCCTTTCCTTTGTTCTTGGGCAGCCAGGAGTACCTGCGGAATATCACACATATCCCACCTGGGGGGTGGGGGGCCAGTGTGTGCTATCTTGTGCTTGGCTCTCAGCTTGCTTTATGGTCCCTCATCACTTCCACAAGGGAATGAAGACTTTAAGGATGAGCCATACAGATGAGGAAGAAAGTGGGGGGCACTATCATCTAGGATTGCCTTCTACGTGCCAAATGAAGGTCACTAGGATCATGTGCATTGTACCAACTTAGGAAACTGAGACTCTTAACAAGTTATTAATAACTAAGACCACATAGTAATGTGGTAAATAGAAGACAAGAAATGAAAACGCCCGTCCCTCTGACTCCAAACGCCATGTTCTTTCAACCACACTACACATCTTCACAGCAACTGATGAGTTAGAAATGATTGCCTCCATTTTTTAAATGAGCAAATCAAGGCTTTTAGAAGCTAGAGAAGTGGGATTACTGGGTAGTTCCAGGTTTGCAAACATCAGCTCCTTGTACAGAACGTTGGACCAGCAGAAACAAAACACTGGCTCCTTGTACTGAACGTTGGACCAGCAGAAAACGAGGCTGAAATGTTGCAAGTGAGGCTACGGGCAGAAGGAAAAAAACGCTAATGCTACCCGCAAATCTATGAGTCAAGCTCAAATCCTCGCCTCCAGGCTCTAACAGGATGTTCTGACCTTGAACTAACACAAGTTGCCAAACCTGGGAGAGAGTCCAAGTTACACCAGAAAGCATTGCTTTCACTTCAAACCATCTTGTCCTAACGGCCATTGATAAGAGCTGCAGTTAGCAGTTCTGTTATCAGGGGCGCATTACCAACATAAAAGCCTGCGGTTATTAAAATTATCACTTAATCCTGGGAGGACTGTGAGATAACCCTTTTCACCAGGTGCAGGGTAATTCTGAGAACACCGGGCTCACAGAAAAGCCTGTCACTGGTACCCAAGGAACCTTCTCATGAGGCCGACTATAGCAACAGAGCCCAGTGCCACCTGCACGTCCAGCCTCTGTGGCTCTCTGCTTGCCTGGTAGGGTCCCTGGGAAGCCGTCCCAGGCTAGAAGCCTGCTAGCAACTTGACCTGAGTGCCCACCAGACACAGCCTTCTCAGCTGGTCACCACCAGCCCCCCTGGGTCCCCAGAACCTTCCTTCTCTCCACTCTGCTCCAGCTGGTTCCCCCAGTTCCTGCTCTTCCCTGGTTCCCCCTGCCCATTGACATCTTCCTCCCCCAGAGATTCCACCATGCAAGCTCCCCAAACCTGCTGGGGAAAGGGCTTCCCAGCAGTATCCTCTGTTTCCTCATCAACCCCCAGTCCCTGGCCCACCACCTGTGTCTCTCTCCCTGCTCTTCCCTCCCTTCTAGAGTTAATCTGATAAACTCACCCACAGTCCCCACTATCGTTCACTTCCTGCATCCATCATGAATTGCAGAGGATTGTGGCAATGCCTAGCTCCCATCCATTTGTTAAGCTCCCACTATGTCTGGGGCCACGTGGGGGTCCAGATATCCAGTGGTGAAGAAATAGGCAACATGTTGGGGGTGCCTGGGTGGCTCAGTCGGTTAAGCATCTGACTTCGGCTCGGGTCATGGTCTTGCAGTTCACAGGTTCGAGCCCCACATCGGGCTCTGTGCTGACAGCTCAGAGCCTGGAGCCTGCTTTGGATTCTGTCTCCCTCTCTCCCTGCCCCTCCCCCACTTGCGCTCTGTCTCTCTCTCTCTCTCAAAAGTAAATAAACATTTTAAAAATTAAAAAAAAAAAAAAAAAGGCAACATGTTGGCCCTTACAGTCAAATGCCTTTGAAGGCAGGGTCAAGTTGTATTCATGTATGAAATCCAAACACCTTATACATAGTAGGTAGTCAAATTGCAGTATTAAATCTAAAGCGTATAATTACAGTTTACAGGAGTTTTTGATTACTGTCTTAAAATGCTTGAGTGTAAATGGCCAAAACAGAATCAATAGGTTTTCCATTATAGATAACATATTTACATCTTAATGAGAACCATTAATCCTTTAATTAATCATCGCTGTTCCTACCCCACCCCCCATATACTAATGGTTAGGATTTCGGTTCCTGGAAGGCCTAAGAAGGAGATATTTGAAGAAGAAGCCCCTCCAAACCACACTAAATGATCAGCCTTCTACTCTGTACACAAGACATAGGCCTTGGTTGTCCCATCTGGACTCCCCACACGACAACTAATAGAGTGCCTTACTTAACATTTTTTAGGAATTTAAAACTCATGGCCCAAAGCCAAATTTAGCCCACAGAGGTTTTGTAACATCCACAATTGGTTCCACGTTGTTTCATAAATCTTGAATTTTACAAAACGCATGTTTCAAGTGTGCCACAGGCCTCACCATTCTCTATTCTCTTACATCTGGCCCCAATTAACAAATCTATGTTAGTTGCCTGGACTCCACCTCCATCCTAAGAGGCAGTTGGATTTTTGATTCCCAAGCAATATATAACAGTTTAAAATCACTTTGATGCCCACAATAACCTTATGAGTTAAGTAGGGAGGTATCATTACCCCTATCTTGTGGTTGAAGACCCTGAAGCTCAGGAAAGAAGTGAGTGACTCCATTTTCAGTCACTGTTTTTTGTGGTCTGTGTCAGCCTGGTTTGCAGGGTTTTGATGGGTTATATCGGTGGCAATGACCAGTGACTACCTCCAAGGCAGTGATGGCATCTAGGGTCTAGCTTCCTTCAGAGACTTTGAACCTGTCTCCATGTATCCCTCGAGGTTCCGGAGCTGGAACATCAAGGGTTCCATCAGACCTTTCAGACAGCACGCAATTTTAGTTAATTAATTAGCACACAATTTTGATTAACTAATGAGCACAATTTTGGTGAATGTGCCTATGCTGGAAGAAATGTCTACAGCCTTCATTAGCTCTCATCAGTGTGTCACAGCAGTGTCCAGTGACTACCTGGCTGGCAATCATTTCCTGGAGAATATCTCCCGCCTACCCACAGTATATAAGGCCACCTGCTTGGGCCTGGGAAGGTCTCTGGGGGTTTACAGTTAACCCAATGAAAGAACCATTATCTGTTCTTGCCAGTAGTCTCATGCATTATCTCTGTAACTGGTGGGTGAGAAGGCAGCAGCAGGGAGGGGTCTAGCCAGCCCTTGTGAGTGTCTTACCCAGAAGAAGACCCAAGCTTTTCTGAACTCTCTGGCACTAGCAACAACGTAAAATATTGCCGAGGAACAGATGAAGGAGGACGCGGTGTCTCAGCAAAATTTATCAAAACCAATAGGAAATGAAGAAGGCACTAAAAGCTTCCTAAAGATGGGGGGAGGGATCTAAAAGGCAAAATCGTTCACACAATGTAAATTCAACAGACCTCAGCAAGAATGCCGTACAAGACCCCTCCTGATTGCTGGAGCTTCTCCCTAGACCTTGCCCCATGCCTCACACTCGTAATCTTCGTGACCCAGCCACCCTTCATTCACCCATGTTTATAAGACACTTGAGTGGTCTTTTTCAAAATGAAAAGTAAATTTCACACTTCCTGTGTTAAAACCTATTGTTCTTCCCCAAACTTTACTAAAGCCTACAGAACCTTAGACTTATTGAGCACCCAATACCTAGCTACCAGGGCTGGCAACACAGCAATGAGCAAAACAGCATTTACAAACAAACAGTGTGCCCTTGTAGAACTTACATTCAGATATCGACAAAGAGGGAGTTGGTTTACTCATTTATTGGCCGTCTCTTCTGCTAGAATGCAAGCTCCTTAGGCATACTTTGACCATCTTGATCAGCTGTGCCTCCACTATGCAGAACTATGATCAGTCGTAAATGCCTAGGGGCATCTGGGTGGCTCAGTCAGTCAAGCAGCGTCTGACTCTTGATTTCAGCTCAGGTCATGATGTCACAGTTCGTGAGATCAAGCCCCACATCGGGCTCAGTGTTCACAGTGCACAGCCTGCTTATGACTCTCTCTCCCTCTCTCTCTGCCCCTCCCCTGCTCACTCTCTCTCTCTCTCTCTAAACATTTTTTAAAAATCAGAGATGCCTAATAAATATGTAGTGAGTGAATAAATGGAAGAAATTTTCTTGATTCAAGACTTTATCCTCAATTTTAGAACAGGGGTCTGATTACACTTTCCTCTGGAAGTGTGGAAGACCATCTGAGAAGATCCTTCTCACACTGGGTCTCACCACACACCGGGATACAGTGGGGTACAGTTAATCTACCCTGGGCCTACTTCTAAGCTTGGGCAGTGAAGAAGGGCAGTGAATGAGTTGACTTTTCCTGGCCAAAGTATTCCAGTCTGTCCCTCTGCCTTGCAGGAAGCCAGGCAGAAACTCCCATTTGGGGGCCTCTGGCTACCTCATTCTCAGTCATGAGTCCCCCCTCCCTTTATCACCAACCCCTAAGGCAAGAAGTCTCAGAGGGCCCCCCACCTTCTCTGGCAGCACCTGCCTGGCTGCATCTGCTGTCTCTTCCTGGTGTGTTCAATCAGCACCCTCAGTTCATAATAAGGTCTTCCATTTGAAGCGAGTGGATGAAATTGGCCTCTGTTTCCACCATCAGACCCCCACTACCCCCATCCCCCACCAGCCATTTTACTTTGGAGAATGGGTTGCATCCACCCAGACCCCGATTAGTGGATGGAGATTCCTGTCACACAGAATGGGTTAAAGAAGCTAACTTTTGAAATAATGCTTAGCACCTTCTTCTGCCAGAGCTTAAAACACTTTGTAGGCAGCATCTAATTAATCTTCACCAAGTCCCCAAGAAGGAAAAAAAAAAAAAGCTTTTATTATCTTCTTCCAGAAGGAGAGAAAACATGGAGAATCAGCATTTTCCTCCACGGAGCGGATCTGTGTCCAAACTACGAGGCTGCTACCTCCACAAGCCACATGCTGGCCATGGCACCACCCTGCCCTGTCCTAGGGAGCTGCAGAAGAAGAAGAGACACAAAAGAGAAATCTAAAGGCCCCTCCGACTGTGATGGGAGAAGGTGACAATGACACGCCATGTCGCAGCAGCTCTTGTGACTCTACTTTCTCGCTCTGTCCTTGGGAAACACCAGCGTGCTTTGAGATGTAACAAGCTTTCATACTGAAAGATTCTTTTTCATCTCCCTGGGAAGTTGGGATACCTGGAGACTGAGTTTTGAATTACATATATTGACATCCAATTATACAGCTCTGCCTCCATGGTGTAACTCCCTTTGTCAGATCACTCTTGCTGCTATGATCTGCTCAGACCCTCTTCACTTTCATCGGGATGACTCCCTCCCTCTCAGGGCTTCTCAGCAGCTGGCTGCCCCAGGGAGAAGTCACTGAGCACAGGAGGAAGCTGAAGGAGAGAATGTCAGGCTTACTCAGGTTTTGGAGCAGAGCCAGGCAGCCGGGCATCGTTGAGAAGAAGTGCCCCAGGAGAGTGATTTTGTGAAGAAAGCTGGTCTCTAAAGACACCTGTTCCACTGTCTGTGTCCCCTCTGTTTATTCCCTCATGGGACACAACAGAATCCCCTGAGTCATCTCTTCCAGTGATCCAGGTTCTAAATGTGATATGTCAAATGTTTCCTGCTCTGTGGTCACAAGCATGGGTGGCATAATGTGATGGCTCAAGCAGGGACAATCTAATGTGAGCCTCTGGAGACACAGTACTCTCACCTGGAGATCCTTCCTCTGGATTTCAGAAATTTACAAACTTCCTGAAATTGTAAGCAAAAATGTCGACACATGTGAATATGCCTGTTGTTCTGGAGAAGGAATCCACAGTTTTCATCTGATTCTCCTATGGTTCTATCTCTTAACAATGTTAAAATCATATATCCAAAAGAGTGACCCCAAGAAGAAATTTTCCAATAGTCTGACCAACAAAGTGAAAGAAATATGAGGGACAAGCAGGTCCGTTCACTGATACTAACAGCTCGCACGCATGGGAGATTTCCCAGATACCAGGAATTGCTCTAAGTACTCTCCACTTAGGAATTTGGGGCACCTGGGTGGCTCGGTCGGTTGAGCGTGAGAGTCTTGATTTCAGCTCAGGTCATGATCCCAGGACTGTGGGATCGAGTCCCATGTCGGGCTCCACACTGAGCATGGAAGTTGTTTGAGATTCTTTCTGTGTCTCCCTCTCTCTCTCTCTCATTTAAAACAAGAAAGCAATTCATTTCATTCTCCTAGGTGTCTTATAAGGAGCTATTATTACTAACCCCATTTTACAGATGATGAAATGAGGCACAAGAGTCACAGCAAGTAAAAGGCAAACCTGGATCTGAAACCAGGAGGCACGGTGGTGAAGCCTGTGCTCTGGATGCACATGTGTGAGTGCCCTGTGGCCCGCCCCCTAGTCTTGGGTTCCTTTTCACCCACACAACACTGAACAGTTTGCCCCCAGGGCTGCAAAACCAAACTCTACATACCAACTACAACAGGAGAGACAATGGCTTGAGCAAATCTTTTCCCAGAGACGATACACTTGAGATGATCTATTACAAGCAAGTGCTTTGTAAGCCGCACGGTGCTAAACAAATGTGAATTAGGATGACAACTATGGTCTACGTTTTGTCTGATAAAGTACAATAAGAAAAAATCATGCCAAGTGCTGCAGGATATTTCTGCTTGAGCCAATCAGCTTCTGCTTTCTTCACTGTTGACCACATCTTACATTTAACAGGTACTCCTCACAACGTTAATTTAAATGCACAAAATCTGACATTCCTGTTTAGAAGTACTGGAAACATAAAACTCCCACAACTAGAACATCTGGCCTCACAGCGGCACAGATGTGTGTGCCACACATTTAACAGGATTTTTTTTTTCCACTGCTCTGCACCCAGTGGGCGCTCAAATATTTTGTCAGTGTCAATGGTGACATTACAGGAGGGTACACTTTTCCTAATGCTATTCCACTTAGTTTCAAATTTCAAATTTTCCAATATGCCCCAATAAGATAGAATTTAACAGGAATTCTTCAAATAAAAATCCTCTTCATCTAACTGCAGTTCATTTGCCCACGATCTCAAGACCTTGTAGCCATAGAAAATGCCGCTTGAATCCAATTCAATGTATCTTATTTTCCAGAGTTAAAAACAAACACATAAGAAAAGTCAGGCTGCAAATATATCCAACGGTGAAAACAAAATTGAATTACTCCTGCTTCTCACGTCAGTATGAAATCTACTCTAGGATGACTTTCAGCAGACTTCCCATTCATTCATTCATTCATTCGTTCATTGAACAAGCATTTACAGAGCACCTCTGACGTGCCAGGCACTGTCCTAGACTTTGGGGTTGCATCGGTAAGCAGAACAGAAAGATTCCAGTCCTTGCAGAGCTCACATTCAAATGAGAGAGTCATAGATAAACAAAAGCAGAATAAATAAGTGAATTAGAAAACATTTCCAAAAGTAACAGGTGCTCTGGGAAAAGCAGAGGTGGATAAGGAGGATCAGGAGCACTTGAGGGGCTTGGAGGGGCTGCAGCATTAAATGGGGTAGGCAGAGTGGACTTCCGCTGTGAAGGCGAGAGTGCGTAAAACCGTGAAGTCCGTCAAGGAGCCAGCCACCCGGATGTCTGGGAGAAGAGCAGTGCCAGCAGACAGGCAGAGGCAGAAGAAGAGCAAAAGCAAGGAGGCCAACGAGGCCACAGCAGGAAACTACAGGAACACGGTGATAGGGGCGGAGGTCAGAGAGCAGGGGTGCCTGGAGAGGGCCCAGCTCTGGAAGGGTCGGTGAGTCATTACAATGACTTTTGCTTCACTCTGTGTGAGATGGTGAGCCACCGGCAGGTTGGAGCAGAGAGGAGGCAACATCTGACTATTATTCAAAAAGCAACCCCCTCCGACCACTCCAGTAAGTCCAGATTGTAAATGTGTGTGTGGAAGTTGGGAGGGAGACTCCAGAATAGAAGGAGGAAGACCAATTAGGATGCCATTGCAGTTGCCCAGGCGAAGAGAGGGTATGCAGCTGAACTGGGAAGGTAGAAGTGGATGTGGTGAAAAATGGCAAGGCTTTAGAGGTATTTTGAAAGGAGAGCCTTTGGGATTTTCTGATGGTAGATATGGGCTGCAAGATAAAAAGAGTCAACATGACTCTGATGCTTGGGGCCTGAGAATTTTATTATCAAAGCAAACCAATTCCTCAGTTCTGTTAATGAAGAAGCAAAGAGAGCAGGGGCGGGGGCAAGGATGGTCTTGGCTTATGATGGCAGATATGGACTGTCCGATGGCCAAGGGACAATTGCCAAGGACATCCTTTTCTGCTCACTGCCCCACCCCTGACAAGGCACCTTGGACCTTTATTCTCTCCACCCTTTCCCTCCCCATCTTCCTACAGACCCAGAACAAGAACCGATAGACCTAAACGGTGTCATGCATATCTAGATTAAGTTGTTTCCTCTTTTCTTTTCTGATGCCATTTGTCCTAATACTCACTCTTCAAGCTTCCAGGAGTGCTCAGAGCCCTGATCTGGTGGGAGCCATGAACAAATGTACCGTTCATGGTTTTAGAGATGCTGATTCAATGTCCCTTCAACTTTCAACTCTATAGAAGCAAAATGGGTTAAACACAAATTTCATGGATTGAGGAAATTTCATGGGTTTTTCTGAACCCACCTGAAAAACTGGTTTAGTAGGTGCCATTTCAGTTACACCCTAACCCAAACCCAGAAGTTCATATTTGCTCTTTTTACAGAAGGCACCTCATTAAATCACTGTCTAGTCCGTAACCAGCTTTATTGGGACATAAATTCATTTCACTAAACCAATAAATGTTAATTCTTCACCCTGGAGATTCTAGTCGGTCTGGTTTTATTCTGCTCAAGCTCCTGAGGCTGCCATCAATTACTCATGTTTGGGTTTATATGTCATTATGGAATTACTTTAGCTAGAACTAACGGGAAGTGAAAGGGACAATAAAGCTAAGCCTCATTCCAAAGAGAATATACAGAAGAGGGCATTCACCTGAACCCCATTATTCTTTTCTATAAATTAAAATATCCTGGCATTCTGCAGCAGCAATCCATTATATTTAGATTCTCCACAAAAGCTGGGGCAGGCAAGTGGCTGGTACTAAGGGCGGCAGCTGGAGGGCCTGGATTCAGAAGGCTTGGGCTTGAGACCTGCTTTGCGATAACAAAGTGTGTGACTTTCAGCCAATCGCTAATGTCACAGAAACCCAGTCTCTTCATTTGCAATGGAGCACAAAACGATACCTGTCTCACAAACTGTGGAGAAGTACGGTGGGGGGGGCAGGAGAGGGGCAGCATCTGGTTCAGAGGTGGGCTCTCTCTTTCCGTTCTCCATTATTAACCCCAATTTGCCCCAGCAGCCTTCCACTGGGTTCTTAAACAAGTGATTTAACCACTTTGAGCTTCAATTTCCCCATTTGAAAAATGGGGCTGATCATATCTCTCCTCCACTTTCCCCTCACGAGGAACACTGATACAGATCACCTCTGTAATGTTCTTAGCATCTGACCAGAAATGGGGTCAATTTCAGAAGAATGTAATACCACTGAAGCAGGATTCCATTTTTAAAAACAAAGGCATTATCTCTCCAACCAAATGTTCTCTCCTATGATGGAAGGTTTCTCTTTAAAGCCGTCAGCTCTTTTTTTCCCTCAGATAGAAAATGGCTTCCTCTCTCAGAACCATATATAACTTCAGAAGCAAGGGGGGGAAAAAGCAGAGTTGGCAAAAAGTAGAGGTGAATTGAATGCCTGTACATCCCATTCAGGATAAACTGCCCTTGGTGTAAAACAGTCAGTAACATTTTACAAGGAAAAAGTGCGGATAAATGACTGCAGTCCCAGGACAGTGCTCCTGATGGCTTTTTATAAACCATGCACGCTGCCTGGATGCCTCTGTGCCTGCTCCCCCCCCAGCCGCCTCCACTCCGGAGAAAGATCGTGAGCGGGGCTTCGAGCCAGCCATGCCCTCAGTGCCAGCAGGCTCCAGCCAGACCTCACTCCATCTGCAAGCCAGGGAGGCTCATGTTAGCATGGGCTCCTTCCTGGGGCTGGAGCGGGTCCTGCAGCCAGACTTGGACCTCGAAAGGCGGAAAGAGCCCAGTGCTGAGCACTGAACAAAGGAGGAACGGAGCCACAGGGTGAAATGGGACAGGCATGAGTCGCCCTGGGAAGCCCGCCTGCCAATTACAAACAGTGTGACCTTGAACCACTTCTTGAAAATGAGATTTGTAAAACCTATCACATAGGTTATTGGCAGGATCAAGTTCTACAGCAAATGCAGGTAACACAGAGTTGGTGTTCGATATGTTGTTATCCTCTTCCCTAGTTACCGGGGTTATAGTTCATTTAGTCCTCACCAGGATGCTGCCGAGCAATGAGGATTTGTAACTGAGGAAACTGAGGCACGAAGTGACTTGCTTAACAACCACCGGTCTGTCTCCAACACCATCCAACTGCACAGAGGTCAGCCTTTTTATCAATAAGGAAACTGAGACTCAGAGAAGTGAGTGAGTTAAATGTCTTTCCCAATCTCTCTGAGGGTCAAATTCAGGACTTCAAGTTTCCAATTGAAGGCTCTTTGTTGCATTAGCTTAGAGTCTTAGAGATCATCTTCATTTCACAGATAAAGAAACTGAAGCCCCAAAAGACAATGACTTGCTCACGGCCAGACCCTAAATATCAACAAAGGACCTTGAGCTCTTTCAGAATATTCTAATATGTCTTCAGACCCTGTGATCTCCCAGCCTGGTGGTTTCTACTTGTCTCACTGAGAGCCTGCCTTGCACCAGACACAGTCTCCACTCAAGGAATTAACAGCCAAGTGGAAGAAGTCCATCTGCCAGGACACCTGAGTGGCAGGTGTAACTACAGGGGTAAGTCTGGATGGGAGGGAGCACATGGGAAGGACACCTGATCCAGCCTGGAGACGTGGAGGTTAGTGCCCTCGAGGGAGATCGATCTCAGCTGACGGCTGTGCAGGAGGTAGTCAAACAAAATGGAGGGAGAAGAGTGTCCTGTGTTCAGGAACTGGGAGGAAAGCACTAATAGCTGCAAGTTTAGGGAGTGTGGTCCTATTAAGAGGATTGGAGCAGGAGGGGGAAAGCAAAGAAAGACCAGGCTAGAAAAGGGAGCCAATTGGCTAAGGCCATGTAAACTGCTCCAAGAGTTGGAGCTCCACGCTGTGAAAGGCAGTCGTTCCTTGTTCCTCAGCGGACGTGCCTGTGAGTGGGAGGGCAAGACTTCTTTCACCCAGTTAGCAATTCCGTCTGCTAAAAGACACCATCAGTCTCCCAGCAAGTCCAATTTCCCATGAATATCAGACAGAAAGGGGGAAAAAAATCAAACTATTGCATAATGTATCTTGATTTCAGTAGCCTTCCTTTCTCTGTGAACAAGACGGAGAAACACGGAGAGACAATCGTCCTACTCTATGAATGTATCGTATTTTCATTCTGGACATTTTAACCCAAAGAGTTGATGAAAGGGCCGGTGTCCCGCTCAAGAGAAGTCTCTAGCAGCAAGCCACAAAACTCTCGCCCCTGATCCTTTTCTGGTGTGCCCGTACCAAGGCTTTGAGGAAGAGGTGGAAGGCTTGTTTATCAAAAGCAGAGACTCCAAGATATCAGGAATATCCAGCACTTCAAAAGAAACAATTTTACAAATCATCAATAAAGTCATATAAATAAAAATATAGCAAGGACAAATGTAAAATCCAGCATTTAGACTCAAAGAATTTACTGCATTATGAGGAAGAACTTGATAGTGGTTTGTGCGGGGGCGGGGGGGACGAAGTATTTTCATTAACTGAGTGACAAGATTGCTAACCAACACAAACTGAGAAGAGCAGTTTTTTGTTTTGTTTTTGTTTTGTTTTTATTGGAAGCGGAAAGAACTGAACAAATGGATAAAGTCTGGCTTGTATTTTCAGGCCGGTGGGGTCTGGGGCAGGCGTGGTCCCAGTGAGGGCCACGACGAGTATTTCTGGGAGTGACTCCTGCCCACCCCCACAGGAACGCCTCCCGTACACCCCCAGGTACAGAGCCCCTCCAAACCTCCTTTCCTACTCCCCCTAGCAATGGTGTAACTGCTGGGAAGATGCGACACAGGAGGCTGCAGGGACATCTCCTGCATTTCCATATTTCACCCCATTAATAGGTTCACAAAGTGGCTTCGGCTAGTGTACTCAGGGACTTGGAGAAATCATAGGTCTGACCCTTTCTAACCCCTAAAGCTTTGGCACAATACCCTTTCCTGAGAGTCCATGACCTTGCCAAGCTAGTGCTCATCAACCTTTTTTTTATATCAGTGTGTGTTTCATTCCTTCTAGTGGCCCCTCGATCCTACGCGTTGAGAGACCGGATAGATCTGCCGGACCAGCCCTCCAGACATCCTAGACTGGCCTGAGTGCTCTGTCCTAGAGACTCACCCTGCACGCATGGCTCTCTTCAGCGGGACTCTGCCAGTGCCAGAGGGGACATAACCCAGCTGTAGTTCACGATGATCAACCCATATTCACTGGAGGCGTGGTGAAGTTTCTAGAAATGTGGGGTAGGAGAAACAGCTGAATGACTTGGATGATTTGTCTTGGGGAGGTATTACTGCAGATACGATATTTGTCTTTGGACATCTGAATGGTCATCTCATAGGGAAAAAGTAACAAGCATGCTCTGTGGAGCTCCGACATAAATAGCCAGCTCTGAAATGTGTAAAATGAGTTGAAACATATTTTGGTTTGTGGTAAGGCCGCACTGCCTGACAATTTAAGCCATCCATAAATGAAATGAGCTGCTTAGAAAAGGAACAATTTCTCTGTCATTGGAGGTGTTCCCAGCATATTCCTGAAGGCCAGGGGGCAAGAGTGTTGCCAAAATTACGCCCACTTTGGTAGGAAGTTGGAGAAGAGGTTGAGTTCTTTCTGAATCTATGGTTCTCTAACCTGCTGGATCTTTGTTCAGATTGCGAGGCTGCTCTGTGTCATCCGTGTAAGTACATAGATCTCTGAAGATCAAAAGACAGAGAAGAAAATGCAGGGGACTTGAGTCCGTCGTTATCTAGGCTTCCTTTCTGATTTTATTCCATGAAATGGATGAGACTCTGGAAATTGTGTTATTTCCCTAGACAAACTATCCTAGTTTATATCCCTTATCAGAAAGATTTCCGTTTTCTTTCTCCTAAATCTCTAGGCCTAACTCTTAAGCCCATTCCTTCTGGCTTGATGCTCCGTGAATATGAAGAACAATCAATCATATCCCTCATTATACCAATTCATATAACTAAAAATGAGTCGCGTAAAGCTTCTCTCCTCTAGGCTGAGAAATTCCAGTTCATTTCCTGCTCTTCTTAAGTGCTATTTCTAATGATCACTTCCCTGAGTTCCTCTAAAAGTTCTCTAAGACCGAGCACAGAACTCATAATGACTCTATTTGCTATAACAGTGTTCCCCAAAATGTGTTCCGTGGAACATTACTTAATGGTTTTGTTTTTTTTTTTTTTTTTTGAAGTGCCCTGTGATCCGATACATTTGGAACATTCCAGTCTAAGTGAAGTTAATAAGATTCATCAGAGCTCTCCCTGTGCATTATGAATCTCACGGGGATGCAATATGTAGCATCTCTCCAAACTTATGTGCACAGAGATCTCTTTTAGAGCATCTCAAAGGCCTCATGTTCCACCACAGAACACAACCTAGCACGTGCTCCACTATAAAATGATGTCCCCCCCCCACACACACACACACACATACCACAGAGCTCTCCATCCTTGAGCCCTTTCCTAGCTATGTGATCAGGTCTCCCTCTCCTTCCCTCAGGAACCACCTCCCCAGCCAGGTTTGTCTCACAGCCCCACCTTCCTGCCACCACCTCTGTTGGCTTCACTCCCTGCCGGGCCAGACCCTACCCAAACTTCAGTCCCAGGCTAAGCTGATGTGGTATAACAGAGTGCTGATGAGCAACGGAGGTGCCCAGGATCTCAACTAGGGCAACCCCTTCAAGAGCCAGAGAAGGCCAAGAACGGCCCAGGTTGGCTTTCCCACAGCAGGAGAGAGAAAGTGCTGGGTCTGTAGCTCCCAGTTCAGTGCTCCTAAAGCTCACCAGGGAGCTGGTCCTCAAGACGGGAACTCACTGCAAAACCATTTTCCTGGGCCTCACTTCAACCTCGTGAATCAGACTCTCTTAAAAGCCTTTTTTTTTTTTTTTTTTTTTTTTTTTTTTTTTAGCCCACAAGATATCCTAGGGCTCTGCCAGTTTTGGGAACCACCACATCACATAGCACCAGCTCCAAAAGCAGGGTCACACATAAGTCCAATTTGGCCTCTGCTCCCAATTTATTTACTAGTCTGGGGAATTCAACTTATCTGAGCCTCTGTTTCTCCATTGGTAGAATGAGTCGTTTGGACCACTGGTTGACCTGTAAGATTCCTTCCAGCAATTTGATTCTGTCATTACTAAGGGCTACCTTAGTTGTGCTCAATGTTTACCCATCTATTCTGGCTGGCACTATTCTCTCCTGACTCTGAGTATTTGCATAACTATCTTTGCATAACCATAACCAAAGCATAATATATATGTAAAATATCTCCACCTTATAATAATATTTTTGGAGTGTCTCTGATGGAACAGGTGCTTTACAAAGTTATTGCTAATGCTTACAACAATCTTCAAGGTATTAATATCCTGTTTTAATAAAAAGAAACCAGGTGCCTACAATGTGAAATAAAATTTTCAAGGTCATGCCATTTTTAAGCTGTGGAACTGGATTTCCAAACCAGGTCTGACTGATTCCAGACACTATGCTCTGTCCACAGTGCCACACTGCTTGTAATGTGAGTCATGTTTCCTCATTAAAGGTGTAAGTTTTCTCCTCATGCATCCCTTACAGCACCAGCACCTAGCTGAGTATCAAGTAGGCACTCAATAAATATTTGTTGACTTGATTAGTGGATTAACTCTCTCCTTCTACCTGGAGCAGAGACCACATCTTTTCCATGTTGTAAAAAAAAAGAAAAAAGAAAAAAGTGCAAAACCCAGAACCCATCTGCAAGTTCTCAGTTAGCTCACAGGAGCAAATTATATCTGTGTAGACCGCACCTGTAGACGGAAGCTTAATTAATAGGCTTATCTTGGATTGAATGAGTCTAGGATACAGTACCTTAGGCAAAAGGCACAGGGGAATGTGTTGACTTGGAGGGGGCATGTTTCATTTCTCTCGTTTCATACCATTAAAACCATGTTAATGAAAATGTATTATTGGTAGTAATAATAATAAAGATGAAAATCCTCCCTTTCCTGATCCCTTACAAATGTTGTTTTTCATTTTGAATCCTAAATCCTCCAGGGAGAACAGGGAGGGAGTGTCACAAATCCAGATAATGATCTTGGGTATTACACTGTTCATTTGGAGCTCTGATTTAGCTAAGCTGACAGATGTTGGGGAAAAACATGTCTAGCCTGAAACTCTCTGGTGGCCGCCCAGCTGTGGCTGCAAAGAGGAATTGAGGTTTCTCCAACAGAGTTTCACATTCATTTAGATTCCAGATTTGACATGCAGAATCGCCCTGCTCTAAAGGTAGAAGTTGAAGCTCACTGATGTTGGGAACTGACTCCAGCCTGATGCTTTGGGGACTGACAACCGAGCCTAACCACACAGCTCACTCAAAGTCCTTGAAATTACTGTCGCTGGTTATGCCCCGCTGTCTTGACAAAAGTGCCTTTCTTATTACCCAGTTACCATTTACACTAGGAAAAAAAAAAGCACCTTTGTGTTAACTGGCATCATGTGACACTTTCTTTGTTCTCTCCCCACAGCAGTTTAGAAGAGGGGAATATTTAATTCACCTTTAAATGATACCACTTTCCCTAATGACAGTCAGAACTCATGTTTTTTCCAAAATAAATAGGCGAGAGGCACCCTGGGAAAAGACCCACTTCAGAGAGACAAAACAACAAAAAGGGCGACCTTTGATGTCCTTGGACCTTAGTTTTCCCACCTGAAAAAAATTTTAAAGGCATTTTGATCTCAAAGGAGAAAATCTGTTCATTAAATATAAGGCAGGAGGTCTGTTCCTTCTCATCAACGGTGGAGGGAGGTCAGCACTTGGCCTCGGCTTCAGAAAGCAGAGGTTGGATGAAGACATTGCGGGAGGCTCTTCCTGGGCTCTAAACCTCAAGTAAACAAATGAGCCTGGATTTCATAAACGCTTACACAAAATTTACAGCACCTAAATAGTCTAAATGTTTTCTGAGAAGCAGAAGCCTTCCGGTAATCTAGAATACGTGGCTTAGAGCATTGAGTGCTAATTTTTATTACAATGAAGACTGTGGACAGGAAAAAAATGAGGGAGTTACTTGTAAACATATTTAAACTAATTCATAGAAAAGAAAAAGACATCGATACTTAATTTGTCACCATAAATGAGTTCTAACCACTGGTCTCTTAGAAATACTAGTGTCCTAAACATTTTCTTAGAAATACTAGCCTCCAGGTTCATTCAGAAGAGCATGGGACTCTTGATCTCAGGGTTGTAAGCTTAAGCCCCTCGTTGGGTGTAGAGATTACTTAAAATTAAAATCTTAAAAAAAAAATGCTAGCCTACTTATACCTCAACTCCCTTTCCAAGTAAATAAATGCATTTGCAAACAGGGTTTGAAAAGGGAATTTTAACGAAAGAATCACTTAGAGGTCAACCACGCCCTGGGACAGAGGACTGTGGGGAGACCCCTGACCCCTAGCCCCTGTCCCTCGGTCATGACCAAAGTCTTGAGGCTACCCTCTTGGACTTTTATTTCTTTCTCAGACTCTGGGCCCTGGCTGTGTTCTGTACTACTTTAAAAGTCAGTCATCTCGTTTAGAAGACATTAGTAGACTCATTGTACCAGCATCAGCTCTGCCATAATGTCATCAGAATTCACTCATGTCTTGCTACAAAATGGGAGAACAAAGGTATTACTCCAGGGTCAATTGTCCATGAGAATGCCTAGAATTTGTATTGCACCTTTATTTTATAAGGGCTCCAAAGTCATCAGAGGAAGGCATCCACATCTAATATAGCCCCAGAGAATGATAGCATCATTCCTTCCTTCCCCCATCTTTATGATGGAGACAAAGACTCCTAAGCAGAAAGTTTATGTATCTTGTTCAAGGTCAACCAGATCATTCCTTCACTCATCCAGCAAATGTTTGTGGAGCATCTCTTCTGTGCCAAGCTCTACGAGGTAAAGGATGACTAGAACTCTGTCCCTACCCCCAGAGGGGCAGCAAGGGGGGATGGAGAGATTATCACAGGGAGGTGGTGAGGCTATCATTGAGATGTGGACAGGGAGCTACTGGAGTAGAGAAGAGAAAGCTCCTATTTATCTGAAGGGGGGCAAAATCCAGAGTAGAACCCAAATGTTAATTTAAAAAAAAAAATGCCTACTCATCCCTCTCCTAGACAAGCAGTTCTCGCCCTAGCAGAACATTAGAATCACCTGGGGAGCTTTCTCAGTACCGAAGCCCAGACTCTCCACAGACTCATTGAATCAGGATCTCTGGTACGAGAGCCTGTTATGGACTGAATGTTTAGGTCCCCCTAACATTCATATGTTAAAATCACATCCCCAGGACGATGGTGTTAGGAGGTTCAGCCTTCGGGAGGTAACCAGGTCACGAAGACGGAGCCCTCACGAATGAGACCAGCACCCTCATAGGAAGGAACGGAAGAGTTCTCTTTCTGTCTCTGTCTCTGTCTCTGTCTCTGTCTCTCTCTCTCTCTCTCCCTCGATTCTCTGTCATGTGAGGATACAATGGGAAGATACCCATCTGCAGACTGAGAAGTGGGTTCTCACAATGTAACAGATCTGCCAGCACCTTGATTGAGCATGGACTTCTCAGCCTCCCGAACTGTAAGGAATAAATGATTGTTGTTTAAGGCCCCCAGTCCATGATATTCTTGTTATAACTGCCCCAACCAAGACGGTACCTGAACATTCATCTTTTTTGAAAGCTTCTCAGGTCATTCTGTAATGTGCTATCAGTGGAGAACTCCCATGTTAGACTAGACCAAGGCTGTCTTGACAAAAGCCAGTAGGTCACGTAATAAAGCAATGTTGTTTATCTCTTTATGTGTGTGCCACATCCCACCTTCTAGATCATCAGCCCCTTCAGGCCAGGGACTAGGCTTTTAACTCTTCCACAGCTCCATTCAATCCCAGGGGACCAAGCACGCCATACTTACTCGATAAATATTCAGCAAGCACCTCCCTCCACTTCAGCGAAGATAACAAAATGATGCTTGAACTTGTCCATGAATGTCTTATGTTCATAACTCAGTGGCTGAGGTTGTGCCAACACAATAATGAAGTATCACAGGTAGGTTTAGTTCAGCTGGATCAGAAGGATGTGTATGATTAAATCCAAAGACAATGATTGACTTGATGTCCAGCCACCATCTGCTAATGAGTTTTTTCCTCTGGAAAAGTGGAAAACAAAAATGTTGCCCAAGACAGCACACTGCCATTTATCAGAGGGCAAAAGACTTCAATTCCAGTGAAATGGAATTTTTTTTTAAAAGCAAGTTGACAGCATCCAGCTCTCAGTTGGCAATCAATGGATATAGAGGGAAATGAATTCAGGCTTTTGTTGGATTAACTGCTGGCCTTGTAAAACGGAAGCCACCAGGAAGCTGTGCCAAGTTTGGGGTCCACTAAATCAGTCAGAAGTTTTCAGCGTTAAAGTCTCCCTGACAATGGCTGTCTGGGACAGCAGGACAAATGGGGGCTGCTGGCTGAAGCCTCCCTGGTGAGATGCTGCTCAGTGAGGTGCCCATGCCAGCTCGCTTCTCCTATGCCCAAGACAGAGTGGAACTTTTCTGACTGAACTAAATCCTCCAAGCCTCATTAAATCACGCTTTAGTACCACATTGTTCGGCCATCGCGGCTCCCAGTGTTGTATGTCAAACCTGTCCCCTCACCGTCTCGGATAATAAAATGTTTTATGGTTTTGCTGGATGATTGCTCCGCGTCCCTTTTATTTTCAAAATGGCACATAATAAATACCCCCACAGAGGAAAGACTGACTTAATGGAAAACACTGCACCGGGTAGAGCCAAAAGCAATCAGGCTCACCCTGAAAAGACAGCACAGCTGGTGGGGGTTCTGGAACTGTGTCATTTGCAAATGTTTTCTCATCCATTCATGAAAAGCACGTCTAGCAAGATGTAACTCTATGCCCACCCACCCCTCCTCCACCCACAAATAAGCGGCCTATGAACAGTCAGCCCCCCCATATGGTCAGTCCTGACCTGGCTGCAATGACCAAACCTCAGTTCAGCCAAAGGTACCTTGTAGAAAGATCCAGTGGACACGTACATGCTGTGCTACAGGAGAGCTGACAACTCCTACTCACCTCAGGAGGCCAGGGAGCACCTTGTCATTCTTGGCACATCTGTACCTTCCCCCTGACGGCTAATCCTGTGAGTCCTATCACTTTGTTGTCTGCTAGAGTAACTGCCATTCCCTCTCAAAAAAAGTCCAATTTAGCTTCTAAAGAAGGGACCTGTTATCTAGCATTGAGGACGTATGGAGTTCTGTTTCGAGTTCAGTCTGATATTTTGATATCCCAATTCAATTATTTTAATAATACATAGGCTTGAATTTCAATCTAACCTAGTTCAGTCGACTTTAAAAAAACGAAACTTTGATGCCTTTTTGTAAAAATTAGCATTTGACTTTGGTTTTAGGTTCCAAAATTGGTGTGATATATTCCATTTTGGCTTTGAAGCTTTTGCTAAGTACTTTGTTATAGTCAGACTCATTATCTGGGATAGGACCATGCTTGCGAATTGTACCCTAATCACATGATCACTGCCGGGAGATTCTGCATGTAATTTAGCCAAAAGTTAGCATTGCTCCCAATATAACGGTTACAAATGGACATCTCTAGACCTATTCATTTAACTCAGGGGAAATTGAAATAATTTCTTCTTTGATCGTTCTTATTTAGAGCTCTGACACAGCCTTTAAGGTAACCTAGAGACATACAGGTTAGCCAAAGAACTGTCTGTTTTGCTTCCTAGCATAAAATGCAAACGTCAAACATCTTTGAAGGGTGAACAGATACATTTATTCGTGGTCACTAATGGCCATCTTTAATCAATGACACCATCTCTTTAAGGAAACAAATGAGTCGAATTTGTCTTGTAAGTAGGAGATAATTCATTAATGAAGTTATTGCTCTTCCCAGCCAGGACATTAGCCAGCAACTGGCAAAATGGACTTTCTCTGCCAAGGTCCTATCAGTCAAGAGAAAGCAAGTATTGCTATGTCAAAACCATCATCTCCAATATAAAAACCTTTTTTAGAGTGAAAGAGGTTTGTCTCAAGTAAGACCATCCAGAGGCAGCGCAATGGAGGAGGGAGGGAGGGGGGTGGGGGGCCCACAGCTGCCTGAGCTTCTGGCTTTACCTAGCAAGCCAGTGTCCAGGTCATCCGTAGTCAGCACCGCAGGCCCATGTGTACCACAGGACGATGTGCGCAAACCAGCCACCATCTCGGTGGAGAGGTGGACATGCCTCCCTAGGAAGCTTTCATGACCCTGGGAGGAAATAAAAAATAACCAGTCATCTTGGCACACTTTTCCTAGACTCTGCCCCATCATCGGAAAGCAAGACAAAAGCCTGGAGATGCCCAAGACATTGAAGGCCTTGCCAACCTCCCTTCTGCTGTGGTCATCTCCCCAGGCACTGAGAAGAAGGGAATGGTCCATGTTGTGGCTCGAAGATGAGTTCCCCAAGCTTTTTTATTGCATACCCTAGCCATAGATGTTCTGAGCACCCACTCCTGGTAAGTTTACGTTTATTTATTCATGTGTAAATCAAACCTATATACAACTATGTTAATATATCATGTGCATTTTTTAACTTATACATAAAACAGACATTTTATAAGAATGAGATCAAATATAGGGCTCGTGTTGACGAACTAGCTATCTCGGTCAATCTTTCCGGTGAAAACAACTAAAGATGCTAGGTATGTATTTTCTTTTTTTCTTTTTTTTTTTATTCTTTTTTTTTTTTTTTTTTTTTTTTTTTTGGGACAGAGAGAGACAGAGCATGAACGGGGGAGGGGCAGAGGAGAGGGAGACACAGAATCGGAAACAGGCTCCAGGCTCCGAGCCATCAGCCCAGAGCCTGACGCGGGGCTCGAACTCACGGACCGCGAGATCGTGACCTGGCTGAAGTCGGACGCTTAACCGACTGCGCCACCCAGGTGCCCCAGGTATGTATTTTCTTAAATCTGTGTAAGTGTGAGGATAAACTGGCAAGAAAGTCATAAGTCTTCAGAGGCCAAAAACTAACTGAAGATGGAACCCAGGAAGTCAATGGAGCACGCAGGCACCTTCTACCTGGGGACATTTGCCTAATCTGGTGAAGTCAAGCTTCAGTTTTCATGGTCATGGCAATCAAAGGGCACAGGAGATAAGGACCTTCAGACCTCTCCACTTGTAAAGAATCTAATGTGAGTCCCCACTTACAAAGCTGGAACCCCAAAGGCTATACTCTCCATGTACGAATGGATTCGAAGTACAATCACATCCCCCACTTAGGAGACAGCAGAGGAATTGGCCTGTCTTAAACCTTGACATAAAGTAAAGAGGAAAAGAAATGTCTCTTGAGAATTTGTAACCAGCAATTGACCCTCACACAGCTTTTTGGTTCAAGTTCTCTGGGCCTTAAGCCAAGACTTTAGTTTAAAGTGGCCTTAGGTAGGGGCCCCTGGGTGGCTCAGTCGGTTAAGCGTGTGATTTCAGCTCAGGTGATGATTTTGCAGTTCTTGAGTTCTTGAGTTCGAGCTCCGCATCCACAGAACTGACAGCTCAGAGCCTGGAGCCTGCTTCAAATTCTGGCCTTCCTCCCTCTCTGCTCTTCCCCCACTCACACTCTGTCTCTCTCTCTCTCTCTCTCTCTCTCTCAAAAATAAATAAACATTAAAAATTTTTAAAAGTAATAAAGTGGTCTTAGGTAGGTAGTACCCCCGATACCTGATAAAAACAAACCAAGGACTCTCTGGAATAACCCATCCTTGACTCTGGCCTTAAAGAATTCCAACTGACAAAGTTCCAAGAAATCAGATATCATAACAACAACAACAAATCACAAAATACCCAAGGAAATAAGGTACTCTGAGCAAGAGCCTACAGAAACAATTATTAGACAGAATCAGTCATGGAAAAACTTGAAATGCTAGAATAATCAGACACAGACTACAAAACAAAAATACATGTTTAAAAAAATAAAAGAGAGATTGAAAATCTATATAAAAGGGAGAAGAAATTAAGTGATCAAACTTATCAGGAAAAAAAAATGCACATAGAACTCTTAGAAATGAAAATTGTATTTGAAATTAAAACTCAGCAGATAGTTTTACCAGCAGATTAGAAATAGCTAGTAACATAACTAATAATGAGGAGATCTTCAGAAATTATCTGAATTTCAGCACAGAGAGACAAAAAAGTTGGAAAATGCATAAGTGACATTAAAAGCCAGAGAAGAGTGAAGGGGGTCTGTTGTACATCCAATCAGAGTTGCAGAAGAAAAGAGAATGAATGAGGAGCAGAAAATACTCAAGAAAAAAATAGCTAGGAATTTTCCAGAGTTCATGAAAGACCTTAGCCTAACATTCAGGATATATAAGGAATCTCAAGCAACAGGTTAAGTTAAAAAAAAATCCAAGGGCTCTTGGGTGGCTCAGTCAGTTGAGGGTCCAATTCTTGGCCTCAGCTCAGGTTATGATCTCACCATTCATGGGTTCAAGCCTCACGTGGGGCTCTGTGCTGACAGCACTGAGCCTGCTTGGGATTCTGTCTCTCCCTCTCTCTGCCCTGTCCCTCATCTCAAAATAAATAAATAAACTTTAAAAAGAGAATCCACACCTGGACACATCATAATGAGATTGAAGAACACCAAAAAACAGAGATGAGAGAAGAGCTGTGTTGTCTACAAAGGAACAACTATGAGACAGAGAAGCTGACTTCTCAATGGCAGCCAGAAGACAACAGGAAGATACAGAAATGCACTTGAATGGAAATAACAAGCAATCTAGGATTATATATCCAGCAAAAATATCTTTCAAGATAGAGGTGAAATTTTCAGACTCTCATTAAAAACAATATTAAGGTACTGCAGTCAGGGAAAACAAATTATCTTGAATGAAATATATTAGATGGAAGAAAAATATGATGAGGAAAAAAAAATACTAAATATATGGTTAACTCCAAACACATGTTATATAAATTACATAGAAACAAACTATGTTGCTGCATGGTGAAGGAAAAAAAACAGAGAGTCTGGGTCCCTGGTATCTTACAAAACTTCATTCTCTGAGCACATACTTGGACCCTTTACTTCTCAATGTATTGTGAGTGAGTGGGATTAAGGTATGATTTATACACAATAAAATGCATACATCTTAAATGTTTAGTACAATGAACTGTGACACCCATGTACAACCACATAACCAACAGCCAAACAAGATATAGACTATTTCCCTCCCTGCAGAAAGTTCCCTTGTTCCCCTTCTCAATTTCCCTCCTCCTGAGGCAACGACTCTTCTGATTCTTATACTCTAGATTAGTTTTGCCCTTTCCTGAAACTTCATATAAATGGAATTATGTGAACTCTTCTTTTGTGTTTAGAGTCTTCTGCTCAATGTAATGTTTTTGAAATTCATCCACGTTGTATATCAATAAAGTATCCTTTTTATTGTCGAGTAGTATCACATTATATGAATATACAAATAACTTATTTATCTATTCTCCTATTGATGGACATTTGAATTGCTATTCTTCTGCTGATCCATTCTAATTTGGGATTATTGTAACAAGGCTACTATGAACAATCATATATAAGATTCCTGGGGATGCACATTTTCTTTTGGGTAAATACATAGAAATGAAATTTCTTGCGTCGCATAGTAAGTGTAAGTTTATGAATATGTGACTGTCAGTTTTTGAAAGAGATTACCTCATTACAGTGCTCCCAGCAATGTATGAGAATTTCAGATGCTCCAACACTTGATATTCTCTCCTTTAAAATTTTTTTGCCACTCTAGTGAGGTTTTAATTTTCATTTTCTTGATCACTAATGATATCATGTGCTTATTAGCTATTAATATAGCTTCATTCAAGAAATGGCTACTTAAGAATTTTGTCCATTTTTATTGATTTGTTTCTCTTTCTATTGTTGATTAGTAATAGTTCTTTGTATATTCTAAATATGAGTATTTTTCCAAATAAAGGCTGTCTAATGAACAGAAATTTTTAATTTTGGTGAGGTCAAAATCAGTGTATTTTTGTGCCCTATCAAGAATTCTTTGCCTACTTCAAGTTCACAAAGATATTCTCCTGTTTTCTTCTGGAAGCTTTATGATTTTTAAAATTTTAAGTTTGTAATCCATCATGAATTAGTTTTTGTGGATGATGTGAAGAGGGGGTTAAGGTGCATTTTTTTCATACAAATATCCAGTCATTCCAACACCATTTAAAACACTTACCTTCCTCCCATTGAATTGCATCAGGGTATTTATTAAAAATCAGTTGACCATATATATGTGGGTCTGTTTTTGGCTTCTGTTCTATTCCATTGATCTGTCTATCCTTACATCAGTATAATATTATCCTTACATAACTACTAAACTTTCTTGATTATTATAGTTGTATAATGTCTTAAAATCATCTGTGTAAATCCTCCAACTTTATTTTTATTTTTCAGGATTGTTTTGTTAGATCTTTTGTATTTCTATAAAAATCATGGATTCATCTTGACAATTTTATCATAAGCATCTGCTGAGCAATGGATTGAGATTTCACTGAGTCAGTAGGTCATTTTGCAGAAAATATCTTTATACTATTTATTTATCCAATCCATTAACATTCTATCTGGACTTTTTAAAAGCCATTTCTATCCATTTAAGGTTTTGTCACTCAGTCAAAATTGACTCTAGTTACTAAATCAATAAGGGAATATAGGTAGAATGTCTAATTTCCAGATAATAAAGAGGGGCAGGGTAAAACAAATGTTTAATTGCTCAACCCAAAGACAGAATGAGGGGTGGGGGGTGGGGGGAAGAAAAGAAGGATATAGAAAAAACCATCATTGAAAGCATAAAAGAAGGCTATGGAAATATATCCAAATAATGTCCAGTACAATGAATATGAATCATCAGCCAGGATGTCAAATAGAATGTGCTGCCGGCTCCCTCCACCCAAAACAGTTGCAAAGAAATTACAGAAGCAAGAGGGGGAAGAGGATTTCAGAAACTAACCAAAAATTGAGAGAAAATTCTGGAAAGATGGAAGTATGACTTGAATTGGTATCAGAGGATAGGTGGGAATGTAAGTGGTGTAGCCTGTGGTTGGGAGAAGGCAGAGATAGAAGTATAGATTGGTGGGAAGATTTTAAAATTCTACTCTTGCCTCTTTTCCATAACTGCCTTGATGTATTCTTTGATTGTCTCTTCTCTGTAGAAATCAACGGAAACAGCCCACACTGCAAGTTCAGTCGTCCAAGAGGGAAAATAAGGGAAGTGCATATATGCTCTGCTAAAGTGAGTAGTTGAGGAAAATAACCATTAGCTGACCATCTACCCTTAGCCTTAATTCTCCTACAATTTGCCTTCCAAAGCCCCAGAGCTGGCAGATAACAACCTGCGAGGATTACATTTTTCCGTGTGGCGTTTCCCTTTAGGGAAGGTTGGAAGTGAAACTGTAATCACAGTTGCTCCCTGGCACCGTGGCAGCAAAGCAGGGGCAGTCATCAGTGACTTGTGGAGCTTGGACCTTCCTCACAGGCTGGCCCCTCCTCTCTTTTTCAATTCAAAGACATGACAGATTGGAGTCTGGCCTTCAGCCCCCTTTTCAATGCACCCTTCTGGACCCTCGAAGAGTGCAACCACCTCCAAAAAAATTCAATGAGCTAGACTATATATACCATCTGAAGCAGAATTATGAGATATAATTTGAGAGAAGCTCAATGAATATATTAAGGAGATAAAGGAAGATATTAGCCACTTGAAATAAGAATAAGAATCCACTTTTAAAAGAGGAAATATTATATGTAAAAATATGAAAATTGAAATAGCGAACAAGATAATGAAATAAAAATAGACCTGATAGAACTAAAAAAGAAGGAACTGTGAATATATAAACTGGAAATTCATATTGAGGAACTTTTGAGGAGACAACAGTCAAGACACAGAGATACAAACATATAAGACAAAAACTAAAAGATATGAAGGGCAGAAGTAGAGGAACCAGTATATAGGTAATAGGAATTACAAAAATGAAGAATCCAAATGAAAAAGAGAAAACATCATAAGAATGATGGAGACAGGGGCACCCAGGTGACTCAATGGGTTGAGCACCCGACTTCGGCTCAGGTCATGATCTCATGGTCTGTGGGTTCGAGCCCTGCTTCGGGCTCTATGCTGACAGTTCAAAGCCTGGAGCCTACTTAGGATTCTGTGTGTGTCTCTCTCTCTGCCCCTCCTCTGCTCACATTCTGTCTCTCAAAAATAAATGAACATTTAAGGAAATTTTTTTAATTAAACAAAAAACAGAATAATGGAGACAAATGTCCCCCCAGATAACTCAAATTGAAAGAACTCATAGAGCAACCAAAAGGAGAGATAGGAAAAAATTCACATTTTAGAGAAATTTAAGAATATTAACAATAAGGGACATCTGGGTAGCTCAGTCAGTTAAGCAGTCAACTCTTGATTTTGGCTCAGGTCATGATCTCACAGTTCATGAGTTCAAGCCCCACAGTGGGTTCTGCACTCACAGCACGGAGCCTGCTTTGGATTCTGTCTCCTCCACTCTGCACGTATGATATCACGTGCATGATTTCTCTCTCTTTCTCTCTCAAAAATAAATAAATATTTTTAAAAATTTAAGGATCATTAAAAATAAAAAGAAGATTCTACAAGATTCCAGAGGTGGGGAGAAAAAATCACCTCTAAGAAAAACAAGAATCAAGCACAATGAGCTATCACCTCATACTTATTAAAATGGCTACCATTCAAAGCAATTTTTTATTTTTAATGTTTATTTATTTTTGAGAGAGAGAGAGAGACAGACAGACAGACTGCGAGCAGGGGTGGGGCAGAGAAAGGGAGAGACACAGAATATGAAGCAGGTTCCAGGCTCTGAGTCCTCAGCAAGACTGACGAGGGAGGGGCTTGAACTCATGAACCATAAGATCATGACCTGAGAAAATGGCTACCATTCAAAAGAAATGACAAGTGTTAGAGAGGACGTGGAGAAAAGGGAACCTTCATGCACTCTTGATGGGAATGTAAATTAGTCCAGACACTAAGGAAAACAGTGTGGAGGTTCCTCAAAAAATTAGAAGTCAAACTACCATATGATCCAGGAATCCCACTTCTCGGCATTTATCCAAAGGAAATAATAACAGGATCTGGAAGACATCTGCACTCCCATGTTTATTGCAACATTATTCCCAATAGCCAAGATAGGGAAAGAACCTAAGTGTCCATCAACAGATGAATGGATAAAGAAGATGTGTTATATAATATATAATGAAATATAATTCAGCCATGACAGAAAAGGAAATCCTGCTGTGGATTCCCTACGTGGTCCCACACAGAGGGGTTTTGAGGGCATCATACTAAGTTAAATAAATCATGCAGAGAAATACAAATACTGTATGATATCACTTACATATGGAATCTAAAAATACCAAACTCATAGAAAGAGAGAGTAGAATGGTGGCTACCAAAGCCTGGGGGCAGGGGTGGGGGAGGCGTGGAGGAGGGAAATGTCAGTAAATGGTACAAACTTCCAGTTATAAGATGGATAAGTTCTGGGGATCTAGTGTGCAGCATGGTGATTACAGTAATAATACTGTATTATATACTTAAAAATTGCTAAGAGTATAGATCTTAAATGTTCTCACGGCAAAAAAAGAATAGTTATTATGTGACGTGATGCCTGTGTTAGCCGACACTATGGTGATAATAATACTGTAATATATAAGTGCACCAAATCAACACATTGTACACCTTAAACTTACACAGTGTTACGTATCAACTATATATTAATACAGCTGGGGAAAAAAGAAAGAGGCATCAAATTGACATGAGGTATCTCAACCATAATACAGGATCCAAGAAAATGATGGAATAATATTTTGAAGAATTTCAGTGAAAGAATTTTGAAACTATAATTTAAAATATACAGCCAACTCATTATGTAGCTCTGACGAGGTAATAAATATTTTCATGCATCTGTGACCTTACAAGTTTGCCACATTTGGGGGGAAGACCCACATTTGGGGAGACATACTTAAATAGCTGAAGAAAAGATCCTAGGAGATTTTATCTATGAAAACTAAGATATGTCAGATATGAAAACTAAGAGTCACTAAATACTTTTGTGAAATGCATTGTTGTCTTAAAAAATAAAAAAACAACAAGCAGAGGAAAGGGATATGACCAAACAAAAGAAAACAGGATGTGTATCCACCATATCTAGAGCTAAAATTCTACACAATCTTAACAAGATTAGAGGAAGAATTTCAACACAAAGGAGATATCAGAGCTTGCCAAGTACTTGCAGTGTTAAGAAGACATGGATATTAGTATGCTTAAGAAATCAGGGATAAATAAATACAAGCCTGTGTCTTAAGTTAAAGGAGGCTACCATATAAAAAAAATAAAATACATAACATTAAACTAATAGAAGAAAACTCACACCCATACAATGGAAGAAAGGAAGCACATGCTATGGAACACATAAAATAATTCGCTAGCAATTAGTTTTAATATCATAATAATTAAAGTAGAAGTCATTATGCTAAACTCAATTAGATAATACAGAACTTTATATTGCATTTTAAAATAAACTACAACAAAATAGAATGTTAAAACATACAGACAAAAGCAGCACCTAAAAGACTCATGGAAAGGCAGAAAATAAAAGATTGATGAGACACATATGGTCTAAAATAGAGCTGAGTAGTAACCTTAGTGTCCAACAATGTATGTTATAAGGCAAAAAACATAAATGGCCTAAAAGTGGTAAAATAATAGGAGAAAAATAAATCAATCATAAATCATACTTGCAGCAGACAATACTGTCTCAAAATATATTAGGCAATAATTGATAGAACTGCAAATGAAATAAAAAAATCAACAGTTGTAGTTGGAGATTTAACTTACTCTTCTCAGAAACCACAAAGTTGAGCAAAGGGCACTGAAGATATAAACTATGTAGTGAGTACGTTTGAGTTCAGAGCATTTGCATTTTTAAAAATTTTTTAATGTTTGTTTATTTTTGAGAGAGAGACAGATAGAGCGCAAGCAGAAGAGGGGTAGAAAGAGAAGGAGACACAGAATCTGAAGCAGGCTCCGAGCTCTGAGCTATCAGCACAGAGCCCGACATGGGCTCAAACTCATGAACCATGGGATCATGACCTGAGCCGAAGCTGGACACTTAAACGACTGAGCCACCCAGGCGCCCCACACGTGCATTTTTACAAACATGCATGGGACATTTACAAAAGAGCTATGTGTTAGGTCATAGATGAAAATGCAAAACGTCCAAATGACCAATATCTTAAAACTAGGTAATGTAATAAAATAAAAAATTAATTGTAGGGGTGCCTGGGTGCTCAGTGGGTCATGATCTCATGGTTCCTGGGTTCGAGCCCCCGCGTCAGGCTCTGTCACCCTCTCTCTCTGTCCCTCCCCCACTCACTCTCTGTTTCTCAAAAATAAATGAATAAACATTAAAAAAAATTAATTGTAAAGAGTGGCTTTAAAAAAATCCTGTGACTTTGAAAACTAAATAACATTATTAATAAATAATTCTTGAGTTACAAAAAAAAAAGCAGAAATGAGGGAAATTTTAAAATGGGAATGAAAACACTATATGTCAAAAATGTGGACAATAAGAGGTATTTGATTTTTACAGCTTTAAATGCATGAAGTGATGGAGGTATGGTGGTAATCTTCTTGCAATATATAAGTGTATCCAATTAACACGCTGTATACCTTAAACTTATATAACTCTGTATGTCAGTTATAAGTCAATGAATCTGGAGGGAAAGAGAAAATAAGAAAGGTTAAAGATAAACAAGCATCTGATTAAGTGAGATGGGAAAAAGGTAGTGTGACAAACCCAAAGAATCAAAAAAGAAAGGAAACAATAAATGCAAAAATCAATGAAACAGACTAACAAATGATAGAGCTCATTAAAACTGGTTCACTTAAGAGGTTCGTAAAAAGAAGCAAACCTCTGATAAAATAAGAGAAAGATTTTTTTTAATATTCAAGTAAAAATATACAGACAGAGGAGAAATAGAGAGACTTTTTAAATAAGAAGAGGGTGTCATAAATAACTAACTGTTAATAAATCTGACAGTTTGATAAAATGGATAAATTCTTAAAGAATACAAAATGCAGTATATGGTACAAGAGGAAATAGGTAACTTGAACGGACAAAATTATTAAGTATTAAATACCTGAAGTATTCAAACATCTACCCTCTCAAACAAAATAAAAAGTTGGGGTGCCTAGATGGCTCAGTCGGTTGAGTGACCGACTTCGGCTCAGGTCATGATCTCACGGTTCCTGAGTTTGAGCCCCGCATCGGGCTCTGTGCTGACAGCTCAGAGCCTGGAGCCTGCTTCGGATTCTGTGTCTCCCTCTCTCTGCCCCTCCCCTGCTCTCTCTCTCTCTCTCTCTCAAATAAATAAACATTAAAAAAATTTTTTACACAATAATAAACAGCCAAATGATTTTATAGGTGAGTTTTACTAAACTTTCAAAGAAGCACTAAATTCTTATACAAGCTATTCCAAAGAAAAGAAAAGAAAAGAAAAGAAAAGAAAAGAAAAGAAAACAGAAGCTATCCAGCTCATTTCAGGCAACTAGTGAAACCTCAATTCCCAGAGCAGATGAGAATAATAAATAAATAAATAACAGCATTTTACTCATGAACATAAATGTAAACAAGTTAATCTAGTCCTACTGTGGTAGGGTCCTCTCCCTAAGGAGAGGGTAAAAAAGAGAAAAAGAGAAAAAACAAAAAAAACTCAAGGTAACCTGGCTATGGGTGTATGTGACAACATCCCTCATGACCTTGTAACATAAGACCACTTAATCAGAATACATGTTTGTGTGTGTTACCATATATGGAAGACAAAGAAATAGAAAATGTATAAAAAACGATGCCACGTGATGCTTGGTGCTCAGTTCTACAGTACGAACCCAACTGAGAGTTGCTGGCGGGAATAAAGTTGCTTCCTGAAAAAAGCCTTGGTGTCATGACTCTGCGAGAATCCTGCTACACTACAGTGTATTATAAATACTAATATATCATTTTCAAGTGTGATTTATCCATGTACTGTAAGAATGATTCAACATCAGGAAAAAAATTCTATCAGTGCAACTTCACACATTAGTAAACATTATCTCAATGCAGGAAAAGCCTTTATTAAAATAAAACATCTATTCATAACTTTAAAAAAACCTTAGGATAAAAGAATAGAAAGGAACTTACTTTATTGGATAAAATTTATATACAAAAACCTATAGTTAATATTATGCTTAATGGAGAAACTTTAGATGCTTTCCCTGTAGCGTTGAAAACAATGCAAGGATTCCCAGAAGCCTCACTACTCTTAACATAACTAGAGTTTTGCCCTATACTGTAAGGGAGAAAAGGAGGTATGGTTAAGAATTAGACAGGAAAAGATAAAATATCTGTCATCCTCTGATGATATGATCATCTGTTTAGAAAACTTAACAGAATTGACTTCAACCTATGAAAAGCAATAGCCAAAAATAATCCATTCACAAGTGCAACAAAAATTATTAATTTCCTTGAATTACATTAATCAAAAATACACAAAAGCTCTATGGTAAAATATTTTAAGTTCTAACAAAAGAAATAGAAGATGATCTGAATAAATGAAAAGCTGTTCCATGTTTTTGGATGAGATAATATAATAAAGATGTCAATTTTCCTCCAAGTTAATCTATAAATTCAATATGATCTTGAAATTCCATTTGAATTTTCTGAAATACTCAACAAATTTAATCTAAAATTTTTGTGAAGATACAAACACTTATACATAGTTTAGTTGGCCTTGAAGAAGGGGCAGGCATTTGACCTGCCATACTTAGAATACTCTTTTTTTTTTTTTTTTTGAGTTAAGACTTCATTTTTTAGAGCAGTTTTAGGTTCACAGAAAAATTGAGAGAAAGATACAGAGATTTCCCATTTAATCCCTGACCCCAACACACGCATAGACTCCTCGCTTCATTATCAACATTTCCCACCAGAGTGGCACATTCATACAATTGATGAACCTACATTGGCATATCACCTAAAGTTTGTAATTTACATAAGGATACACTGTTGGTGTTGTATATTCTATGGGTTTGGACAAATGTAGAATTACTTAATCTATCTTTATGGTATCTTACAGATAAATCTTACAGATTTTCGCTGTGTAAAAGTCTCCTTCCATTCATGTCTCCCTTCTCCCTTACCCTGACAACCACTGATGTTTGTACTGTCTTCATAGTTTTACCTTTTCCAGAATGTTACATAGTTAGAATCATACAATATGTAGTGTTTTCAGATTGGCTTCTTTCATTTGGTAACATACATTTAAGTTCTTCCATGTACTTTCATGAGTTGACAGTTCAATTTTTTTTAGTGTTGAATGATATTCCAATGTCTAAACATACCACAGTTTCTTCACTAACAGAAGAACATCTTGGTTGCCTCCAATTTTGGCAATTATGAATAACACTGCTGGTATTGTGCCGATTTTTGTGTAGACATATGTTTTCAATTTCTTTGGGTAAATAACAAGTATGATTGTTGGATTGCATAATATATTCAGTTTTCTAAGAAATTACCAAACTGTCTTTCAAAGTGGTTGTACCATTTTGTATTCCCACCGGCAGTGAATGTGAGTTCCTGTTGTTTTACATTCTTGCGAGCATTTGGTGCTGTGAGTGTTGTGGATTTTGGCCGTTCTAATCAGAGTGTGGCCATATCTCGTTGTTCATAAGAAATTCTTTGTGTATTTTCTTTTTTTTTTTTATGTTTTATTTATTTTTGAGAGTGCAATTGGGGGAGGGGCAAGGGATCAGAAGTGGGCTCCGCACTGACGGACTAACAGCAGCAAACCCCACGTGGGGTTCGAACTCATGAACCGCAAGATCATAACCTAAGCCAAAGTCAGGTGTTCAACCAACTGAGCCACCCAGATGCCCCTGTTTGTGTATCTTCAATAACAATCATTGTAATTTGCAAATATTTCTCTCTTTTGCAAATAGCCTATCTTCTCATTTTCTTGACATCGTCTTTTGCAGAACAGAAGGTTTTTTTTTTTATTTTGTTTTAATGAAGTCCAGCTTACCAATTGTTTTATTCATAGATCCTGCCTTTAGTGTTGTACCTCAAAAGTCACAGCCATTCCCAAGATCATACAGGCTTTCTCTTATGTTATCTTCTAGGAGTTTTATAGTTTTACATTTTACATTTATGCTTGTGATTCATATTGAGAGAATTTTTGTGAAGGATATAAGGTCTGTGTCTAGACTCATTTTTTTTTTTGCATATAGATGTCCAGTTGTTCCAGTATCAACAAAGACTAACTTTGTTCTGTTGTATTGCTTTTGCTCCTTTGCCAAAGATCAAATGACTATATTTACGTGTATCTATTTCTGGGCTCCCTATTCTATTCCAATGATCTATTTGTCTTTTCTTTCACCAATACCACCATCTTGATTGCTGGACCTTTATCTTGAAGTCTTGAAGTTGAGTAGTGTCAGTCCTCCAGCTTTGTTCTTCTCCTTCAATATTGTGTTGCCTATTCATGGTCTTTTGCCTAGGACACTCTTTAAAGCTATAGTAATAGTAACAATAATAATATGGTTTTGGTTCATGTAACTCAGAGACAGATTCATAGATATATAAGAATCTATTATGCAATAAATGTGACATTAAAAATCAATAGGAAAAACAGATACTTTAGTAGATGCTGTCTTGTTGTATGAAAGAAAACAAACTAGATTTCTTCCTAATACTACCTACAAAGTTGAATTCTAGATGAATTTATGACATGAATATAAAAGGTAAAAGGATAAAGTTACTACAAGAAAAAGTAGGTTTTCTTTGTAATCTAGTATTGGGAAGAACTTCTTAAAACTTTAGATGCATACACCATTAGGCAAAAGAATTGATGAGTTTGATTACATCAGACTTAAGGACTTCTATTCAGCAAAATGTACAATGGAAAAAAATTAATAAACAACCAACAAAACAGAAAAATGTATTTGCAGTGTCTAAATCTGACAAAAGACTAATATGTAGAATATCCAGAAAATGACTGCAAATCAGTAAGCAAAAGATAGAAACTATAAAAAAAAAAAAGACAAAGCATATGAATAGGCAATGAACAGAAGAACATCCCAAAAGGCAACAAGCACATAAGAAAATGTACCAAAACACTGGTAATCAGAGAATACAAATTAAAGCAAAAATGCTTATCACTTTATACCTATTAAAATCGTTAAAATTTGAAAGGTAGATGAGCTCAATTGTTAGGTGGGAATGTGGGGACATAGGAAAACCCCATCCACTGCCAGTGAGATTATAGACCAATGAGAGAAATCAACCCTGCCTATTCAAACTACATACACACATTCCCTCTGGTCCAGAAAATCTGGTCCTGAATATACATTCCAGACAACTTCCCACATAGGTCCAAAAGGAGACATGTTGGAGGATGCACATTGTAGCATTGCTTAGGAAAACAGGGAACTGGGGCAACCTGGAGTTCATCACTGGGAGAGTCAATATAATAGAGACTATGAACAAAGCAAAGAGTAGGATTTTTGAAAAGAGCAATAATATTGACAAAACACCAGCAACATTGATCAAGAAAAAAAAATGGCACAAATATACATTTTTAGGAATAAAAAGAAGATACAACTTCACGCAGTGGAAATGTTTTTAAAGAATAAGGATATTATGAACAATTCTATGCCAATAAATTTGAAAATTTAAATGAGATGGACACATTCCTACAAAATTCCTAGAAATAACAAAATGCATAATATGAAATCCCATTTTAAAAAAACTTGAATCAGTAGTTAAAAATCCTTCCATATAGAAACACAAAGGGTTTTGCCAGAAAATTCTATCGAACATTCAAGAATAATTTTAATCTTACAAAAATCTACCCAAGAGCAGAGTAAAAGAGAGAATACTCACCAGCTCAACTTATGAGGCTGGCAGCATAACTTCAGTTCTAAAATCTGGCAAAGACCGTTTGAGAAAAGAAAATTACAGAGTCAATCTCATTTATGAACATAGATGCAAAACTCCTAAAGAAAATATTATCAAATCAAATATAGCACTATGTGAAAAAATATACTGTGTCATGAACAACCTGGATATATGCCAGGGTTGAAAGTTTGACATTAGAGAGCCAATTTGATGTACTTGACCACAATAAAAGATAAAATAAGAAAAAGTATGGTCATTTCAATAAGTACAAATAAATGCATTTGATGGAATTCCAAGTATTTTCATAATAGAGGGCAAGTTTCTTAGCCTTTTAAAAGAGATTTACTGGGGCGCCTGGGTGGCGCAGTCGGTTAAGCGTCCGACTTCAGCCAGGTCACGATCTCTCGGTCTGTGAGTTCGAGCCCCCAGTCAGGCTCTGGGCTGATGGCTCAGAGCCTGGAGCCTGTTTCCGATTCTGTGTCTCCCTCTCTCTCTGCCCCTCCCCCGTTCATGCTCTGTCTCTCTCTGTCCCAAAAATAAAAATAAATAAATAAAAAATAAAAATAAAAGAGATTTACTGAAAAGCCTAAATGACTCATAAATCTTTGTGATCTTGGGTTAGGCAAAGTCTTCTTAGATATGATACCAAAAGTACACATGACGAAAAAAATAGATAAAGTGGACTTCACCAAAATTAAAAAGTTCTGTGTTTCAAATATCATCATCAAGAAAATTAAAATACAAGCCATATAGGAGAAAATATTTGCAAATTACATATCTGATAAGGGACTCGCATCTAGAATACCTAGAGAACTCTTACAACTCAAAAATAAAGACACATAACCTACTTCAAAAATGGTCAAAAGACCTGATAAACATTTCTCCAAAGAAGATAGATGGTTAATAAGCGCATGTAAAAATACTCGTCATCATTAGCAATCAGAGAAATGCAAAACCCCAAAAGATAAAATGTACAGTTAACATATGACCCAGGAATTTCATTTCTAGATATATGCCCAAGAGAACTGAAAACATATGTCCACACAAAAACTTGTACATGAATGTTCATAGCAGCATTGTTCATAATCGCCAAAAAGTAGAAATAACCCAAATATCCATCAATCAGTTGAAACCGTGCTCCATAGGGTTAATGACGTTGAAACTGGAAGAAAGTTCAAAGCTTGTTTTTCAGAAAATTGTTTCTCCTTTATCTGCTATTGTGTCTTTTCGGACGCCAGTAACAAATCCACTAGCTGTCTCTGCAGAAGCCTGCACTCAAGGTCAACTGATAAGGGTCCAGACTATGAACAAGCAAGACTCTACATTCCTTACCCAAGATAACAAGCCCAAGACCCCATCCAGTTTATACTGGCTCTCAGAGCATGCCCATAGCCCATTCTCCTTGTCCTAAGATAAGCTCCTGACATCAGGCTCAGTTATATCTCAGTCTGATGTTGTCTCCACCCCAAAGTGAACATGGGATGTGTGTTACACACATGTTTGCTCAATGCACATGCACCATCTTTCCTCGTGAATAGTCAGAAGTTTCCCTGCCCTGTTCATCAATATGTATGTAACTTCAACCCCTATAAAAAACTGTTCTCTCCCTCTTCAGGGAGGTGGATTTGAGGCTTGTCCTCCTATCTCCTCATTTGACTGCCTCACAAATAAACTCTTTCCTTGCCACATACCTGATGTCTCAGTGATTGGTTTTGCTGAGCATCAGGCAGATGGAACTGGGTTTAGTTACACAATGAATCCATAAATAAAATATGCCATACCCACACAATGGAATATTATTTGGCAATACAAACAAATTATGTACTGATACATGCTACAACAGGGATGAAACCTAAAAACATTCTACTAAGTGGAAGAAGCCAGCCACAAAAGGCCATATATTCCATTTATATGAAACATCCAGAATAAGCAAATCTACAGAGAAAGAAATATCAGTGCTTTCCCAGGATTGGCTGCGTTAGGGGTGGATATTGGGGGAAGGACTGTTAGAATGGAGAGTGAATGGCTGCTAATAAATACAGGGTTTCTTTTTGGGATAACAATAATGTTCCAAAATTAAACTGCGATAATGGTTGCATCATTTTTTGAATAGATTAAAAACCATTAGGTCATACACTTTAAATGGATGAATTGTATGGTAGGTGAATTATGTCTCAATAAAGCTATTTTTGAAAAAGAAGACAAGGTGCCTATAATCTCTATAACACTGCACTGGAGACACTAGGCAGTGTAGGAAAACAAGAATGAAAGAAAGGAGAAAAGGAAGAGAAGGACGGACAGAAAGAGGGAGGAACAGAGGGTAGGTGGGAGTATGGATTGGAAAAAGAGAAACAAAATTGACAATACTAACATATGATTAGCTACTAGAACTAATAGTAAAGATAAACAAAGCCACTGAATATAAATTCAGTATTCAATATTCAATTGCATTTCTCTGTACCATCAATAATACTTGGAAAATACAGGGTTTTTTTTCACTACAATACCCCCCAAAAACTAAAAGCTAATAAAAAATATGCAAAGTATTTATTACAAATTATGAAGTTCTATGAAAGACATTAATGAAGAGCTAAGTAAATGGAGAGATATCCATGAGTTGAAAACTCCATATTGCGAAGATGTCCATGTTTCCTATTTTACTTAGAGATGTGATGTAATTCCACTTAAAATACTGAAGTTTACTTATGGGAGATGACAAGGTGATTCTAAAATGCATACAAAAAAGCAAAGGCCAAGAATAGTCAAGGGATTTCAGAAGAACAAGAATGGGGAGGTAGGAAGAGGACTTGAGGGGATAGGAATTAAGATTGCACAAAAGGGTGGATCTAGGTTATGTAGGGCCTGAAGTTTATGCAAATTGAGTACCCTTCTAAATAAAATAATACAAAATTATAACTATTAAGTCAGAGACCCAAGCAAATGAGAGGTACTGAAATGAGGAGGTATTGTTGTTCAAGGTTTTTGAGCTTCATGGTAGATCCACACCCATCTGCATGGTAATGGTGTTGGAAGAAACAAATATACTAATGGAACAGATCTGGGAAGCCATAAGCAGACCACCCGCATCTATAAACACTTGATTTAAGATTGAAATAGAATTACAGAGCAGTTGGTGAAGAATGGGGTTTTTTGATGCCAAATCCATTGATATTATTTTGGAGCCTTCCTCATGACATACTCCAAAATCAATTATGGAGTAAACTAAAATCCCAAATGCAGGAGTCAAACCCATGAAATGTATAATAGAAAATATTGAAAAATATCTTTATGATTCAGCGTGAGAGAGACTTCTTAAGACACAAAATGTACAAAGCATAGAGAAAAAGCTTTTAAAATTAGACTTGATTTAAGATATTCAGTTAAAAACTAGTTTGCATCAAAATACTGTATAAAGAAGATAAAGAGACAAAATACAAGCTGGAGAATATACTTCAAAATGCATTTAATTGGCAAAGGATTAATATCCAGAATATATAATATTTTAACGTTCTGAAATGCACATGTCTTTCATATTTTAGCATCTTTTAGATCAGACGCATCTTACTATCAACAGTGTGTCACAATTTGTTAGTATTTCTCCTTCTTAGTAATAAATAAAATAGTAGCACCTCTTATAATCAGTGATCTCTTAGATTTGATGAAATTCATTCTAACGAACCACAGATCAACGCACAAAACAAGGCAAACAAAACAATTAGATCGGGAAGAATACTTGAACAGGCACCTCATAGAAAGGAAAATCTGCATAAACTATAAATATGGGGAGAAAATGCTCAACCTCATTAGTAACTGGGGAAATGCAAATTAAAACGATAATGTCTTAACACTTCACACTTACCAGCAAAGCAAAAATTAAAAGTTTGACAATACCAAGTGCTAGAGAGAAGGTAGAACATCCAAAACTCATGAATTCTGCAGCTGGGAGTATAAATTTGGACAATTATTTTGGAGAACATTTTGGCTTCATCTAGTTTAAAAATAAATATACATAAACCTATGACTCAGCAATTCCAACCCTAGATTCGTTCTCAAGAGAAATTCCTGCACGTGCGCACAGGCGGTGTGTGCAAAGTACATTCAAACGCTGCCGTTTGTGACAGCAAAATCTAGAGACAACCCACTAGGTTGGATAAATAAATGTGGTGTCATCTCACATGGGATATTATGCATCAGTGATAATGAACAAAGTATGGCTACCCTCCCTAATAAGAAATGATCTCATGAACACAATATGGAGCAAAAAATAAATTAAATATATATATATACATATATATATATATATACGTATATATATACGTATATATATATACACACACACACATATATATATACGTGTATATATATATACACACACACACACATATCAAGCTGCAGAGTACATATAATACGCCTCCATTTGTAATCAGAAACATGCAAAAATTAAAGAACATTTTATTCAGCCTGCAAATACACATTTTGAAGCCATGAAAAAGAAAGATGATGAACACAAAACTTATAATAATGGTTGCATCCTTAAAGTAGAAAGAAAGAGAAGGATCTAGGCAGTAGTGCCTCCAGGCTTTAGAGGAAATTAAAATATTCTATTGAAAACAGGGCCATGGGTACACCTATGTTTCTTATATTGCTATTCTTTTTACTCCACTCATATTTTATGGGTGGTCTTTTAGCATTTACCAAATATTTGATTTCTTCCATTTAAAAAGTCAAAGTCTTCACATCTAACCAGTTTTTCTACTAATATGTTGTACCACCTTGTGAAAATCAATCATAAGTAAATTTTACTCTCCAGTGTCTCTGGCAATGACTGAGTCACCAGGAAAAGGCTTAAGGCCAGTGTACTCTTTTAAAGATGACAAAAAGTTCTGTGTGCCTAATGGAAAAATCTTGTTAAAAAATAGTGTATATAGAAACATTATTGTGCTAAATGGAATAAGCATTAGTTATCTAGAAAATTCATAAATGTGGAAAGACTTAAATACTCATAACAGATGAAGTATTATACATTTAAAATAAAATACTTATGAATAGAAGTTCTCATATTTTCTTTCCATACCCAATGAAAAACACTTCCACTTTAGAAAATGCTGCACTAGAAAATAATAAAAATAATAATAACAAAATTACCTGGATTTCTTGATATCTCACTAATCCAGATTTCTTAAGCTTAATCTCATAGTCCTTCACCGAGCCTAAAAGTCAACTTTTTACAATCATTTTTAGAAAGGAAACTTCCAGAAGTTTAAAGTCAGCAAAGATTTATTAAAAAAAATTAAATAGCTCAGTCAGTTGAGCATCAGACTCGATCTCGGCTCAGGTCTGCACTGACAGATGGAGCCTGCTTGGGATTCTGTCTCTCCTCTCTCTGCCCCTCTCCTGTTCATTCTCTCTCTCTCTCTCTCTCTCTCTCTCTCAATCTCTCTCTCTCAAAATAAACAAACTTAAAAAAATTAAATCATGGGGGAAAGCTTTAACAGTACAATTGAGCATCTGCTATGTGCCAAGGTCCATGCAGAAAGCTAGGAATGAAACAGAAGGCAAAACAGGGTTGCACACTTAGATGCTTCCAGTCTAGTAAGGGAAACAGCCATTAATCAAAGAATCACTCAAAGTTCAATTACAATGGAGATAAGTGCTTCATGACAAGTGTCAACAGAAAGAAATGGCCTGGCCAGCGAGGATGGTGCTGAGCTATGAAGACAGAGTAGGTGAAATTTAGATACATGTGTTGGGGGAAGGGGAAGTGAGAGGTGATGGAAAAAATTCCAGGCAGAGGCACCAAACAGTGCAAAGTCACTAGAGCTGAAATTGCACATGGTTTATAGTTAATAATCACACCAAGAAGACATGGAGGTAGTAATAATAAATATGTAAACAGTAGTTTGCTCAGGTGAGCAAACAGTACACTAACTTGTTGAATAAATGGCAGCTGTTTCATATCTAGACTTCGGTAATCATAACTAATCTTTTTATGTGATTGATAAAACTTGCACTACCAACTTTCTGGTTTCAATTCAGATTACGTTTGGGAACATGTGAATATTTACAAGGTGAACTCAAGAGTAAAATGTAAAGACAATGAGAAAGTAAACTGGTGGATTCAAAAAATTATGTTATCACATTTAACATCTGAAAGTAATTTCACTCAAGCACAGAAAGCCTAACTTCATTTGTTCAACACTCCGTGGAAATATAGTCACTCATTCATTCATCAAATATTGAATGAATGCCCAGTATACCCCAGACAATGTGATAGGTATGAAGAATATATGGATGTAAAGATATGGCGGCCCCTCACAGAGCTTGCTGCTTCATTGTGAATTGGTCACCAAAGGGAAAGTCACATAGGAAATTGGGGCAGAGCATTGCAGGCAGTAACTCACGCATTGTTAGGGTTTGACAAATCCTTAAAGATTTTGAATAGTAAAAAATATAAGAGCAATCAACACACAGAAAAAAAGAAAGCCCGTTGGAAACATGAAGAAAAACCAACAGCTACTGAAGAAAGAAAATACAACCATTATATTCTACTGGAATCTGAAGTATAAGATAGTCAAATAAATACTCATAATGATATGATCACTTCACTGCTATAACCAAAAATAAATCTATTTAAAGGATAGAGGAAGGAGTAGGGAATAGAGTATGAGAGGTACATTATACTAGAAAGAGAATAATGTCTAAAGTTAATAAACCAATCAATAGCAATAACTATGCAAAGAAACAGCTAAAAGAGTTCAAAGCAGTTGCTTCTGAGAGGTGAGCTGAGAGATGGTTGTAAGACAGCTTCTTTTAGTCTCACAATAAGCCCCTTTGCAATCTTTGGGCTTTTGTTTTTCATGCCCATATATTACTTTGATCATTTTTAAACAAATGCTATTTTTAAAATAAACTATTACAAAGGAAAGTCTTTAAAAACTCATAAGGTGAAGTACATATATCAGTAAATGAAAAATAAAATGTGACCATGACTATATGAGGGAGATACAATGGGGACTAGAAGGAAGGAAGCATGGGCCCATAAAATGCTATTGCAAATCTACTCGGGTGCCTGGTCCAAGTGGGTCCCTCATTAGAGAAATATGATGTGATCATTCCCATCTTCACTGAGAGCCAGGTTTTTCACTGTGCCATTTCTTTCTTATCTGGTGGGATTTTCACAGGCCCAAGGCTCTTGGCATAGCTGCTCTATTGCATTGCCATTATGCAGAGCATGCCTACTCTGCACATTTCCTAAATACCTCTGAGGGCATTTTCCAAACACGAAACACATGAACAGGCATGGCAGAGAGGCTGGCATGTGAAACCTCCCAGTTACCTAATCTTGCTCCTCATGAGAAATCACTTTCTATTGCAGTCTTATCTCCTACATTTTGTGGAATAATAAACTCACCATAAAAAAGAAAAACGTAGGCTTTTTTTTTGGAAAGTCACTGCACATGTTCAGTTGTTCTAGAAAGTTCTCTTGGGAGACATTTGTTCTAAGGACATTTTCTTCTTCATGGAAAGGAAGGCAAAAGTAGGCTAATTCTTAAAATGCTGACGGCCACCTCGGCCCCCTCCAGAGAGCAATGCAGTCACTCACCTGTCTTAGGGAAATGTGTATATTTAGAGTGAAGCTCTATCCTGAATTCTATATATGAAATAACCATTTACCTTTGGGTGATTCTGAAGTATCTATCACCCCACCTGCCTTCTCTCATCTATTCTGCATCCTCTGGGTCCAGGAGCATTAATGGAAAGCTATTGATCATGTTGAGTGAAATGCTGAAAAGGTTACTGAGAGTCAAGGGGATCCTGCTCTCAAGGGGCACAAAAAAGCAGCCAGGCTTCCAACTCAATCAAGGATTTATCTTATATATTGACAAAGGCTACTTCTGCTCCTCTCAAGGGAGAGGAGCATGGTGGCTGGCTCACTCTGCCCGATGCCAAAACTTCCCCATTAGGGGACTAGTAAGAATTTGGAAACATTTTATTTCTTGCTCTGTAGCTTTTAAATGACTAGCCAATTTTTTAACTTAGCCCCACCATCTTCCAGGTCAAGAGTCAGCCTTGTCTTATGAAGACATGATGAGGAAGACAAAGAGGGTACAGGTGCGGCTCTGCAGGAGTGAGGGGGGGTGGCCACAAGCAATCCCCCTTCAAGGGGAACAAATCCTCTTCAAGAAAGGCAGAGTTTTGCCAGGTCTGGGCAGGGCAGTGCAGGAAACTTGACCTGTGTGTCTTTGCAATGAATTGTTCATTCCTCTGCAGTCTAAATGTCTACCCTACTATCAGAGTAAGCTGCTAGAAACGTCACAGGATTTAGAGAAAGAGGGCATTAAAATACATGTTTAAGAAAGCAGTGAAGGGGAGAAGGTAGTTGAAGAGCACAAACCTACAGCCATAAAGGATATAAGTCCTGTGGATGGAAGGTACAGCACAGTGACTACAGTTAATAACACTGTATTGGCTTTTCAGACGTAACGGCCACCAAATGTTGATGCTCAAGAAGAATCGTATTGCCATTTATGAACTGCTTTTCAAGGACGGAAAGATGGTGGCCAAGAAGGACATCCACATGCCTAAAGACCACGTCATGAAGGCCACACAGTCTCTCAGCTCACAAAGCTACATAAAGGAAGAGTTCGCCATGGGGTTCCTGGGTGGCTCAATCAGTTGGGAGTCCAACTTCAGTTCAGGTCATGATCTCATGGTTCATGGATTTGAGCCCCATGTCAGGTTCTGTGCTGACAGCTCTGAGCCTGGAGCCTACTTCGGATTCTGTGTGTGTGTGTCTCTCTCTGCCCCTCCCCCTCTCAAAAATAAATAAACGTTAAAAATTAAAATTTAAAAAAATTGAACAGTTTGCCTGGAGACATTTCTACCGGTACCTTACCAGCCAGGGTATCCAGTATCTCTATGACTGCCTCCACCTGCCCCCTGATATTGTGTCTGCCTCTCTGTGCCACAGCCGTCCTGAAACCTAAGACCAGCGGGCCAGGGCCCAATAGTCTGGAGGGAAACTCACAGGAGGGGAAGCTGACAGAGACACCTGTAGACGAAGCACTGTGACCCCTGATGCCAACAAGAAAGCTGAAGCCAGGATTGGGTCAACAACTGAATTCCAGTTTAGAGGTGGATTTTGGTTATGGATGTGGTCAGCCACCTGAGTAAAGCTGGAGGAGACTATTCTCTGTTGAATAAATCTGTAGCCAGAAAAATAAATAAATAAATAAATAAATAAATAAATAAATAAATAACACTGTATTGTATATTTGAAAGTTGCTGAGAGAGGAGATCTTAAAAGTTTTCACCACTTGAAAAAAAATTGTTTTATCAATATGTGGTGATGGATGTTAACTAAACTTACTATGGTGATCATTTCCCAATATCTACAAATATGGAATCATGTTGTACATCTGAAACTAATATAATACGTCAATTAAATTTAAATCTAAGAGAGAAAAATAAAGAGAGGGAGAAAGATGGAGGGAGGAAGAAAAGGAAGGAAGGAAGGGAGGGAGGAAAGGAAGAGAGAGACAGAATGAAAGAAAGACAGAAAGAAAGGGAGGGAGGGCAGGAGGGAGAGAGAGAGAGGAAGGAAGGAAGGAAGGAAGGAAGGAAGGAAGGAAAAGAAAGGGCAAGAAAGAAAGAAAAAACAAAAGAAAGAAAGAGAAAAAGAAAGAGAAAGAAAGAAAAGAAGGAAAGAAAGAGAGAGAAGAAAGAAAGAAAGAAAGAAAGAAAGAAAGAAAGAAAGAAAGAAAGAAAGAAAGGGAGAGAAAGACAGGAGGGATGGGGGGGGCAGGGAATGCTTCATAAAACATATAGATGTGCCCAAATTGGCTTCAGCACAGAGCCCTGAGTTCTGGAAGGCCCTCCTGGCAGGAGGGGACTCTTCCCAGTATGCTCTCTTCCATCTTCATCTTTATTCAGGGAATTAAGGCCTGGCCATCAGGAGTGCCAGAGCCTTGATAATTTAAGAAGAGGTTGAGGTCCCCTCACCTTCTCAAAAGCTGACCAAAATTTTTTTTTGTTCAACAGTTCTTCATGGGATGCCTTCTCACAGGTGCCTCCCTTCACCCAGAACACTCTCTGCTCTTCTGCTCATCCTACAGATCCGGCTAAGGTTCAGCTTCCTTCAAGAAAGCCCGGCCTGCTCCCCACAGGTTAGAATCAAGCCCCTCTGATATGTGACCCAGCAAGAAGTATTGCAATATTTGCTCCTCTCTCCAGAAAAACCATTTCTTCCAGTCAGGGCCTGACTCATTGTAGGCATGTGATAAATGTTGTGGGATGAATGTGTATATACCTGGCACTATGGAAACAGAAAGATGAATTCTTTCTCTGAGCTCAGGGTCAGGTAGCTGGGATGAAAAACAGCAAGCAAATATACACCGATTCCTATATGCCAAGCACGGATTTAAGTGCATTGCATGTATTAACTTATCTAATTCTCACTGTGACCTTACAGGTAGGTACTACCATTATCTGCATTTTGCAGATAAGGAAACTGAGACACAGAGTATCTTGCCTAAGCTCCCACAGCTAGTAAGTGTCTGACACGGTATATAAACCCAGGCAGTTGGCTCCTGAGTCCAAATTCTCACCCACTTTGCTGTGTTGTCTCAGGTCCCAGATGAGGACAATATACAGTGTGAGTCACACCCACCCCGTGCATAAAGTGAGGTACACAGTGCTCCGGGAGACAGGAAAAAGAAAGTCATCCTAGTTAAGGAAATTTTCTGATGTCAGACCTTAGCAGCACCCTCTGGCCTCTTCCTCTCCCCTGTCCTCAACCTCATAGATTCTGCAAACAACCAATTTTGAAACCAAGTTCAAAGTTTCAGAACCTTTTAACACCTGATCAAACTCAGTGCCTGAAATTTAAATGGGAAGTTGAGGTTCTAATTGTAATATATTTCAGCATTTGGCTATAAATTGCTTTGTGAGTGGAACTGGCAAAAATCCTTTACCTCCCAGATGAGAGAAAATAAGCTTGCTAAGTATTATATATGGCACGACCTGACATAAAATATTTTTTAAAAGAAGGGCCTCTTGTTCTGACCCCCATATTTATGGGCTTAAAAATTGAAAAGGTTTAAGATGAGAGGGTTTTTTTTGTTTTTTTTTTTTCTTTAATGTCCATCTTTTCATTCTTTCATTACCATGAGAACAAAGTGGCAATTCGGGGCCATCATGGGTAATTCCACAATGCGCCTTCTAGGGAATAAGGGAGAAAGAACCCTGTGTATTCAGTATTCATATGTTCCTGCAGGGCCAGAGCCCATGACCTTGTGACCTGTAGCCACTGATGGCAAATGCCCAAAGCTTCACATCCTTGTCCAGCGGCTTGCCCAGCATTTTGAAAGGACAACGAAAACCTTCCTGGGCATCTGGTCGCCTTAACCCCATCCTACTAATGGCTCATTCTGTCTTTGAAGAGGTTGACATTTATTATTGTAATAAATATCATTTTCATCCTTCCTGACAACATAAGTGACTAAGGCAACTAAAGAAAGGAGATTCTGTAGGGTGGAAAATACGAGAGAGGCTCAATTCCTTTATGGGCACTCACTGTTTGGGGGACGAAATAGGGAACTCTGAAGCTGCCTTTATAAAGCAGGGATTTTTAAACAGAAGTGTTTAGACTTCAGAATTCCAAACATTTGCTTTCTCTTCCTCATTCATTTCAACTGTAGAAAAGTCATGAAGCGTATTAATTTTTCACGTCCAGAGAAAAGGGTGATGTCCACATGATTCACACACATTTACTTGGTAGAGATATGGCGGCATTTTGATACGGAGAAAGTCAGGATGGGAAGAGATCAATAGACAGAGCACTGGCATTTCACTTTAAAATCACCTTCTCTTCTCTTAACGGCATGCCTGGGTGGCTCAGTCAGTTAAGCATCCAGCTTCGGCTAAGGTCAAGATCTTGTGGTTTGTGGGTTTGAGCCCGATGTCAAGCTCTGTGCTGACAGCTCAGAGCCTGGAGTCTGCTTCGGATTCTGTGTCTCCCTCTCTCCCTGCCCCTCCCGTGCTCATGCTCGGTCTCTCTCTCCCTCAAAACTAAAGAAATATTTTTTAAAAATTTAAAATTCCCTTCTCTTCTCTTTTTCAGGGCAAGTCTCACTCTTTGAGAATATTGTTCCTGCTCTCCCAAAACCCATGCCAAGAAAACCTCCCCTTTAAACTTCCCTTTAGGCTGTCAAGCAGAGACCATCATAACGCATGACTATTCTTAAAGAATCTCTGACATCCCTCCATTGTCCACTGAGTTAATCACCTCCTTCCTGGCCATCGATTCTTTTCCCTAAAAGTTACTTTTTCCTCAATGCCATCATCATCATCATCATCATCACGACTACCATTTGCAGACCGCTGTGCTGCTGGCGGGCATTCTGTCCCACAGACACGACCTCATTCTCTCCTCACAACAGCCCTGTGAGGCAGGCGGTGCCATTCACACGGGAGCTGAGTCTCTGAGAGGTCAGGAGTTTGCTTAAGATCACACAGCCCACAAGGAAGAGAACCAGGATTCAAACCCAGGACCACTGCTTATAGCACCCTAAAGTCCTGCAGGTGGACCTCAGGGGTATCCAACCCCCAATGCGATGGGTAGGAGGGGAGGATGGCCATTGAGAACACGGAGTGGGCCAAAGTGAACCTGGCCTCCTTTCCACTGTAGAAGCAGCAGCCAAGGAAACGGAAGAATCACAGATTCCTCCAGCTGAGAAGTGCCTTCGCTGCACTTCATTGTACAAAGGAGCCATCTGGGAATCCTACTAAGAAGCAGATCTGATTGAGTAGGCCTCGGTGGGCCTGACAGCCTGTACTTTCCACCAGCTCCCGGGTGCTGTGCATACTGCTGATCTGTGGATACTCGGAGAGCAAAACCTCCTGCCTGATGCATGACTCCCTTGCACAGACCCCCAAAGAGTGAAGGAACTGTGAGGGGAGGGGGCTGATGACCCAAAAACTCCTAGAAACACTGAGCCCCAGCTTCTGAAGTTGAATGCATACCTATGCCAACAGTTCAGTAAGATCGGAATTCTGTACTATGAGTTTTCTATGAATGAGACTTACCTACTTGCATCTCAGTTTATGTTCAGTCAATATCCAAATAGAGCTGGAAATAGCCCCAAAATGCATTTGGTAATGGAAATACACACTGATTCTTAACTTGTGTTGTGACACATGAAGCTTTAATTATTTACCAGTTCTTAATGCCTGATTCATAATTAATACCAGAATGCACTTCTCTCCCTAGCTGCTCCTTGATTGCTGCCATGGCTATGGATTAGCATATCAAGATCAAATTCATCTTTTCTTAGGAAACCCATGAATATGTATCTAGCTCGTTGAAGGAGAAGTTTAGAATGCAATTTGCCAAAGCATTAAGGAACTAATAGGAAAGGAAATTGATAATGGTCACCTTCTTAATTTGAATTAATTTCATTAAACTTAAATTAAAAATTAATATGACTGGAAAGTTTAAATGGGTCGGTTCCACCCTGACAAAATAGCAAAATCATCTGCAAGTTTTAAAATGTCCCTTGTGAAATGATTAGAAGTAATTCCAGCTTTGTCCCTAATAATGTAATTTGTTAAAACATACAGATTGTCCCTGAAATGTTACTTTGTAGAAATCCAGAGTAGTGATAGCTCCCATGGAAACTTCTCCTCCAGGGGTGGGAGTCAGCAGCCCGGCCACCCGGCCAGCACAGTACACCGCCTTCCTGCCCAAATCCCGGCCCACAGACAAACTGCTTCCCTCATCAGAACTCACTGAAGAGTGAAGCAGATGTTTTCAAGTATCACCCACGGAATTCTTACTAGGATCCCCTCTCCCGGAAACGTGGAGACTTGTCTCAATAACAAATAGAGGATTTGTTATTGCAGTGTTCACGTGGGCCTCTAGCTTGAAGTGAGAAGGCAAATGTACATTTGGCAGTTCTGGGTGTATCATGCCCACATTTTCACTGTTCCCCTTCAAAGTCAGACTGTAGAATTCAGAATCTTCTGAGATTTCATCTCAGCAGTGTACAAATTCAACATTTTCAGACAGAGCCCAAGCACGTGCACACACACACACACACACACACACACACACACACAGTTGGCTTCACACACATACACATACAGCAGGCCTCATACACACACACTCAGCTGGCCACACACACACACACACACACACACACACAGCTGGCCTTACACACACATGGTTGGCCTCATACACACATATGGCTGGTCTCACACATACACACACATACACACACACACGCACACACACACACACATACACACACGGTTGGCTTCACACACATACACATACAGCAGGCCTCATACACACACACTCAGCTGGCCACACACACACACACACACACACACACACAGCTGGCCTTACACACACATGGTTGGCCTCATACACACACATGGCTGGTCTCACACATACACACACACACACACACACGCACATGGCTGGCCTCTATCTGTCCACCTGCCCGCACTCACTCTGGCTATCCAACGTGCCCACTTCATCTCTTCTCCAGTGCTTTTGTCCACACAGGTGCCCTGCCTAGGTCACCCTCCCTCTGGCTGCCAGTCTCTTCCTCTTCTTTTCCTCACAATCCTCTCTCAGGCCCCAATCCAAATGTCTCCTTCCTTGGGGAACTCCCACGACCCTCTCCCCACCCCCATGACCCTAACACCCGACTTGGCTGCTCTGGGCCCCCCACATCCAGTGCGCCTTTTCTTTGCCATGTCACCTCCACGAAGTGCTGAGCTCCTGAAGCAGAAGTTAGTGCAGCTCCTGGCATTTAGAAATTAATAGATAGGGGTTAATGAATGACGAGATTATTAGACTCATTCTTCTGGTCCTTCTCTTGCACCCAGTGAGATCCATGCTGGTCAATTGTTAGGACTGGGTTATGAGCCCCCGGAGCACAGAGACTACAGTGACCTTGTCTGTCCCACACCGAGCACATGCCCTGCACATTACAAATGTTTGGTAAATCTTTCTAAATGGATGGATAAGTAATAACCGGCCTCCACACCGGTCAGAACAACATATCACAGAGAAAGGCCATGCAGTGATTCTCCCCAGGCACGTCATGCCCTGCTTCTCCCTCTCAGTCTTCCCTCAAGATCACGGCTCACACCAATGGCACTCCACAGCTCAGGGCTCCGAGCCTTGATCTTCTCGCACTTCTCATGAAACAATGTCCCAACACTGATGGCAGACTGTGACCGCACGGCGCATCACCCCTCCTTTGGTTTTCCCCCAGATTATTTCATGTTAAATAAATCGTCTTAAAATTTTTTATTAGTTTATTTATTTATTTGTTTATTTATTTGAGAGAGAGAGAGAGAGAGAGAGCAAGCAGGGGAGGGGCAGAGAGAGAAGGAGAGAGAGAATCCCAAGCAGGCTCCACAATCATTGCACAAAAACCAAAGCAGGGCTTGAACTCATGAACCGTGAGCTGAAATCAAAAGTGAGCTCTTGATCTGGCTGAGCCACTCAGGCGCCCCAAATAAAGCTGGCACCCAACAGGTTCTCAGCAAATCCTGAAGGTGGCATTAGAAATCACCAGAAGTAGCAAGCATCCAAAGGGAGAGCCACATTCTAGTTTGCTTTGTTTGTTTTTTAACTAATGCCAAGGCAGAGTGCTTATCGCGCTCCTGCTGCCACTCCCCACCAGGCGTCCCAACTAGGGGGCTTGATGTGCAGCGAGTGGATGACCCCAGAGAGGGGTGCTCTCTTGGATCTTCGCTCTGACAGACATCCCTGACAGCAGGCGCCCTGGGATTGAGCCTTCTGTCCCTACCGCTTGCAGTTTGGATTCAATCTTAAGAGCAGATTTCCCTTTTCCTTCATCAGACAGTATTGTCAGGCTCACCTGTGTCACCGCCAGCCAGCCTTGGAAAGTTGTTTGGCCATCCTTGCCCCTGGGTTCCCAACTGCCCATCAGCAAGGAGACTCTTCTCCGGGCAGCTCTGTGTGTCTGGGAAATGGGATGGAAGAATCACCAGAACACTCCACTACTTCACCCTGGGCTGCCAGGACTGTGACAGTCTGTCGTATCTAGGACACTGGAATCAGGGCATCTCTCTGTGGGACTTCTGGGGGCCCTTCCCTGCTGGGGCCAGGATAAAGGACCATGACTCTGGCCAGAAACTGAAGGCCAATTCAAAGGTCTCCTGCCCTGTGAAAACGTGCATGACCAGCTCACCATCACCCACCTCAAGAACAGAGTTGGTTACTCCCTGTCCTGTGTCCTCCTGGTAGTTAATTCAGCCTCTTACCGTAATCATGCTATGTGTTTAGGGGGTCTCTGAGGGAGCTGAAGACTGAGCTCTGAAAAGTCTGATCCCGAGACACATTTACACACTCCCCACCGTGAGGAAGCACGGGAGGCGGGACCTTGCATGCCTGCGTGACCTTCTCCCTGCCTGGGGCCTGCCCTTCCCATGTTGTAGCCATTTTATCTTCACTTGGTCTATACAAAAATAATCGTGGAGTGAATAAAGGAGGTGCGGGGCCAGGGGATGAGTCTTTTGTTCTTAAGATGACTCATTAGTAAGGGTCCAGACCCAGAAATCCACTGGGATGATCTTACATGTGAGACACACACTATAACTTCCTCAGACCCTGTGCCCTGCTGCAGAAAGGAGAATGAGTTTCAGCTCATCTCCTCGAAGTGTCAATCAACAAACATTTCTGGAAGCTTATTATGGACAGCATTGTGGGAGCCCAGAAGGGAAACGGAGAAAAAAAAACACAAGGCATGGTCTGTATGCACATTAAATTCTGGGACAGATTGTAGATACAGGAGACCAGGGGAGGGAGTAAACTCATACATGGAAAAATCTTCATGAAGCAGATGGGATTTAATGAGTCTTGAAGAATGAATAAAATTTAGGTAAATGGGTGCCGATGGGCGACGGAAGGGTGTTCCAAGTGGGTTGAACAGCATGCACAGAGGTGGGAATGAGTCCAGTGTGTGTAAGGAACAGATTCACAGGCTTTGCCTTTATTCCTACTCCCTTGGTACATTTTTTTTTTCTTCCAGGGCAAGGAGGAGAGTATGGGTCTCTCTTTCTATCTTGCTCAAGTTCCAGAGGAAAATGATGCACAAGGGTCCCAGGAAACAGCAGAGTCAGCCTGGTAAGCCAAGTGGGAGAAGGAAAAGGAAGCCCAGTTGTTCCTCAGCAGCTTTGGGTGGATGAGGCTGGCCCACGCAGGCAACTGGCGCACTTCTGGGGAAACATCTTGATTCTTCTCCAAACAGGTGCAGGAGGCGCCCTAGGTGTGCGTGCAGGGAGACACTCAGCAGCTTCGTGTCTCCTTGTCCGAGACAGCCAGGTGGCGAGGTGCCAGCACCCTTGCTGCCCGTCACTGAGGATATTTATGGCATGCATTTTTATTTGCTTTCCTGCTAGATCTGAAGAGATGGATGGAGGTTCTGGTTGAAGCTGGAGCCTCCAGTTTTACTAGGAGTCTGGCATTCACATGCAAGACTGTGATATGGCAGGGTTCTCCAGAGCTGTTAAAGATGCCGAACTTTCTAGCTGCATGTTGGAGAAGAATTTCTCAAAAAATCTAAGCCAACCTCTTTCCTTCAGTAAAAATGAACGCCCAAAAATGAATTCTCTCACACAAACCATTTCTCCTGGTTGAACATTATCAGCCTTTGGACCTTGGCTGAAACCAAGTAGTTTCACCGTCAATTCACGAAATACAATTATCCGCTGTCTGGTTTTCTGATAGCAATTCTTTTGTAGGTGAAAAATACAACCGTTGAGTCCACTATTGAGAAACCTTGATGCCAGAAAACAGAGAGCCAGCAGCAGGCAGCTCATCGAGCTCCAAACCTATTTTTCCTGGCACCCAGAGAGTGAATTATCCATTGGGATAATCTTACATGTGAGAAATGCACTTTCGGATGCCAATACTGGCGTGGGGGGAGGGGGGGAGGGAAAAGAAAAATGTGTTCTGTCTCTAGCTTTTAAGCACAATTTTCTAAAACATTCTTGAGTTGCCACTCAGGGGTGGGATAGGGAGCCCAAGTCAGGAGTCCTGGAAAGATTTTCTGCCTTTCCCTCATCCAAAGAATATCAAAATCCATTAATTATCTCATTTCCTTGGTTTATGGGTATGTAATTCCCACCAACAGGGCTGGGGATATTGAACCCCATTCTGTTGTGAGCAGAAAGGAAGAAATGCTCTCGCAGGGAGACAAGTGCTCACTTGCGTGAAGTAAATTACCTCTTCTGCAGTGCAAAATGGTTGGGATCCTACCATTTGGGCCCTGGAAAACACCCCCTCGGGAACAATCTGCTCAACCACATGTGATAAATTCCGTCTATTTTTAGACTATCCTCTGGCTTGCCTGGGTGTGAGCCCAGGTGAAGAGAGCTAGCCAAAGCAAGTCAATCAAGTTAACTTTTCCCTCTGTTTTGTTGGCTTCTTTCTAGGTAATCCATTTCCCGTACCCATGCACACACCACCTCTCATCCTTACTCCTCAGTCTCTATGCCTTTCTCCCTCAATCTGGCCCTCCTCTCCTCTTACGACCACTCTCAGATTTTCCCAAACCCTCTTCTCCTTCACTTCCCATATGATACCTCCTCCTCCCCCAGTCTCTCCTTTCCCTCCCGCTTGCCTCCCCTGAAATGAGTCATGGTAAATAGAAGGCCCTGGCTTTCAGTACAAATAAATAGGAAGAAAAATTCATCGGGAAAGAAACAAACAAACAGGATGTCTTCTTAATGCACGGTTAAACCTTCCAGAGGCTTAATGAAATTTTGGCACACATATGGCATGTGAAGCTTACATCTCTGCATTATAAATCTGACATCAACTCACAGATATAATGATTTTGGCTCCTTGCCTTGCTAAAAAGAAGACAAAATGTTTGCAGTCATTATTGGCATTACTGTCTAACAAGAGAAAGGAAGACTCTAATTATGACTAGACAAACCATGAGCAAGGTTCATTTCATTGCAGTCCTGGGAAAACAATGCATTGGGAGAAATTAATGAGGGCAAGGGATGGATAAAAGAGAAATGTCTTTAATTTGCTGAGTGTCCTCAGCTACTCTTCCAACCCAGCCATCATGGATTGCGGGCTTCCTTGCCCGTGTTAATGTCTCCAAACTCTCAGCCCACGTGTCCTCTTGCACTGCCTGGAGGGCTCCTCTGCTCGCTCTGTAGAAACACACCTAAAAAATGTTGTCAGCAGATTGAGGAACGCTGAAAACACTCTTAGGCAAGTTAACGGTTTACAGGAATCTGGAAGAATTCTCTGTGTTATGGGAGTGACAATATCCTTATTCTTGGTCTTATAAATTCTACTTTCCATAAAATGGGCTTATACCAGCCACCTCTAAAGCCACATCCACATGGGCAAGTAAGAAGCCTTCCCAGAGTCGACAGGGGGAGACTTGCTGTTCAGGAGCCCAGCTGGGGTGAAGCATTAGGAGCCAGGGGAAGCTTCTAGGCAGAGATCTGGCCATGGCCTGTAGCCACAGAAGATCACCAAGCACTTGCATTTCAGGAAAGATGAGTCTGGTTTTATCCCTATATCCTGGTTTTCAAGACACCCAGAATTGTCCCTGAAATAAGAAGAACAACTAAGGATGGGATCCCCAACCATGAACACCCCCTCGTCCCCATCCCTCATGCTGGCTGGTGGTAAGGGGCCCATTCCGGGACCCCAGAGCCATCAGAGGCCCATTTCTCAGCCTTCTCTAACTCATATTTCATTACTAGTCTCTCAGAAGCCCCACTCTAACACTACCTGGACTCATTCCATTCTCCACAGTGGAGATCTGTAAATTTGGAGGAATTTGGGATCAGGGAGGCATAGTAAACACAAAAGCAACAGGCTCTCTCCTGGCTTCAACCAAGGAATGGGCCAAAGGAAAGAAGGCTTATGGAAAGCAGACATTCAATCCGATGGCCTGCCTCATTTAAACCCTAAAAACTTTAGTCAAGGGAGAATAAACATACAAAAGTGTAGTATTGCCTCTGAAGGCCTGGGAAGGCCCAACATTCTGATGATCTGCATGTTGCATTATAAATCTGGAACTTTCTGGAGTGATCATGAAAATAAGCATACCATTGTTGCTTATTAATCTGTGGATTAACCAGACTTCTAGCTGCTTGTTCTTTTCTGAGGTACTTTGCTATCCTGTATTGAAAACCCAAATAATGGGTTTTGGTAATGTCTGCTACCATAGGTTTGGTTTGGTGGGGAGTAGATGGGAAGTAAAACAGTCCAAGATCACCTTGGATCTCACATCTTCTGGTTCCTTCAACCCAGCCTCACTTTGGCTAAAAGAAGCCTTTGAATTGACAATGGAGCTCATCCATCTGTATTCTAGTTGACCACTGCCATGGATAATTAGCCATGGCTGTTTATTTACATAACTTCTATTTGCCTAGGGGCCCATAAGCTTATTTATTCCAATAAGCAGGCACTTTACACCTGTGCATATGGGGAAGAAAACTCATGACTTTTTTACTGAAATAGGATGCTCTTGTTAATAATCCTACATGTGACAGTAGTAGGTTATAATCAACTCTGGACTTGGTGTTTCAGAACTGTCTTCTACTTGAAAAATAATAATAAATAACCATATTAATTTGAAACTCCAAGGCCAAGAAAACTTCACAGCTTAACCCACTTTAAAGTAGCTAATATTTTTGTTCAAGGAACAGTGGGGCATGAGGCAGCTGAGGGAAAGCAGTTGCTTCCAATCAAGCATGATTTTGAATAACCAATATTGATTTAATGAGGTTTTACTCTATATCAGCACTTCAGCCAGCATATTATAGCCACGCAACCTTCCAAGGTCAAGCTCAGAGGTTTACCCCTTACCTGAGGTGGAAAATAATGAAATCCATTTTCCCCTGGGGGAAAAAATACCTATAAATCACATTTTCCATACCTCATGTGGCTGCCTCAAATGGCCCTACTATACAACATGTCTATCTGTCACTCCTTTGGCTGCCTCAAGGAGACTCCATTGGGCTCTGGGGAGAGAGTCAGCAGGACGAAAATGACAACTTGGGCATCAGACTGACAGTTTTGAGCACAGGCTATACTGCAGTGAGGCTGGGAGTTTAGGGAAAGATTCTCTCTGTATCTCGGGGTTGCTTTTTCCCCCACAAAGTAAAATGAGCATGAACCGTGAAAGTCAGTCAGCCTAAAAATGGGAGCAGCCTCAGAATACAAAGGCTATTGGCTAGATGACATCTTCCACACTGCTTTTTATTTTCATAAATCAGGACTGTCAGCTACAATGCCACCGTTTCGAACTATTATTAGTGTTCCCTTGTATTGCAATTAATGCAAATATGTAACATACTAATACCAATTGGTGGTCTTATCACATAGATTATAAATCACTCTTAGAACTCAGGATCATTACATTAGAGTTGAATTCACACATCTCCTTTATGGAACTATGGGATCTTAAGGGACACTGTGCCCTAAGACAAGAGGGAGGAGATTTGGGGTTGTTGCCAAGTATCCTCCAAAATGGATTCAGACCCTGTATGAGACATACAGGTAATAAAAGCCATGTTCCAGGGGAAAATAGATGGAACAGAGTTAATGATTTGTGATATTGTAAGATTGCACATATTTTTGTTCTATTTCAACTCTGGAAAGCTGTTCCTTTGATAGTTGTGCAACTTCCTAGTGGCCACTAGAGGGTGCAGCAAGGATAATCTAGGCGCTGCCCTCTATAGGTGGTTGGGAGACAGGAAGGGAGCTGTCCAGGGACCAGAAGAAAGAGGAGCGCCTCTAGGAGAGACTGGGTAACCGGATACTGTGCAAAGCTGTGGTGCCTGGGTATTGTCATCCTGGGTGAAGGTGGAAAAGTCAGCAATGCCCTGCTAGCCAACCACTAGGTCTGGAAGCCCAGAGAGTAGGAGTAGGGGTTCTAGCCAGCTAAAGATTGCTGGTGAAGTGTTTGCTATTGTGGCTTCCAGAAAATGACTTGCTGAAGATATTATCAACATGTACAACTATGTGTCTATTTTTGTGAATTATCCTAGATTATCTTCTCCTATATAGCTTCCGCAGGTGGGTAGCATTATCTATAACAGGAATTCTGAAGCCATAAACCCAAGGATATCTCTAACACACCATCTACCAGCCAATTGCTATTTCTTTGCCACAATGTCTCCCTGCCCTTCTCTCCACCAAAACGTTCATTCCCCTTCATCTCATTCTCAGCCATCACACTTCCGCTCATTAAGCACCCACTATGTGCTAGAGCTAGGATTACAGTGGTAGGAGAGAGAAAAGGCACAAATCTTGACGTCAAGGAAATTACCAAAGTCTCCTTCTCCAAAAATGAGCTACTGGGACCTCATCAAGATAAAAACTTCTGCACAACGAAAGAAACAATGAGCAAAACTAAAAGGCAACCAACAAAATGGGAGAAGATATTCACAAATGGCATATCAGATAAAGAGTTAGTATCCAAAATCTATAAAGAACTTATCAAACTCAACACCCAAAAACCAAATAATCCAGTGAAGAAATGGGCAAAAGACATGAATAGACACTTCTCCAAAGACATCCAGATGGCCAACCGACACATGAAAAAATGTTCGACATCACTCATCATCAGGGAAATACAAATCAAAACCACAGTGAGATACCACCTCACACCTGTCAGAATGGCTAACATTAACAACTCAGGCAACAACAGATGTTGGCAAGGATGTGGAGAAAGGGGAACACTTTTGCACTGCTCATGGGAATGCAAACTGGTGCAGCCACTCTGGAAAACAGTATGGAGTTTCCTCAAAAAATTAAAAATAGAACTACTGTATGACCCAGCAATTGCACTACTAGGCATTTATCCATGAGATACAGGTATGATGTTTTGAAGGGACACATGCACCCCCCATGTTTATAGTAGCACTATCAACAGTAGCCAAAGTATGGAAAGAGCCCAAATGTCCATCGATGAATGAATGGATAAAGAAGATGTGGAATATATACATAATGGAATATTACTTAGTGATCAAAAAGAATGAAATATTGCCATTTGCAACAACGTGGATGGAACTAGAGTTTATTATGCTAAGCGAAGTAAGTCAGTCAGAGAAAGACAGTTCACTCATATGTAGAATTTAAGATACAAAACAGATGAACATAAGGGAAGGGAAGCAAAAATAATATAAAAACAGAGAGGGAGACAAACCATAAGAGACTCTTAAATACAGAGAACAAACTGAGGGTTGCTGAGGAGTGTTGGTGGAGGGACAGGCTAAATGAGTGATGGGGCATTAAGGAGAACACTTGTTGGGATGAACACTGGGTGTTATATGTAAGTGATAAATCACTAAATTCTACTCCTGAAATCATTATTATAGTATGTGTTAACCAACTTGGATTTAAACTAAGTAAAAATAAAAATAAAAAGTAAATTGGTCTTCATCAAGAAAAAAAAAAGTCTCCTTTTCTACTTCCTTCCACTCAGTATGCAGGGGGAAGATCATGGGAAATAAAATCTGGGAAAATATTTAGGGGCCAGGTAGTGAAAAGCATTAAATGCCATGCCAAGGATTTAAATGGCATCCCATTGGCAATGGGAAGCAATACAAGATTTTAAGCAGGAGATTTAGATCCACCTTTGAATTTTCAAAAGATCTGGAGTCTAAAAAATGTTTTCAACTTTGTTATTAAGGGCAGTTAAAACACTGAAATGGCACTTTAGCCTGTTGGATTGCCAAAGCCGTTTTTCAAGAAAATAATCAGTTTGAGCAAGGAATCCTGAAAATTAACAATATTATCCCTTACTGATAGGAGTTAAATTTGGCACAGTCCTTAAGGTTAATTTGGCATGTATATAAAGCATACAAAGTGTTGCATCCCCTTAAATCTAAAATTGCTACTAATTCAAATGAGAAATGGTAGAAGCCTAATCTAAAGCAGAGACTGGAAGGTAGTAAGGTAAAGAAGAAAAAACTGGAAAAGGTTTATTCGAAAGACAGAAGCCATAAAAGCTGGTAACCAATTATATTGGGAATGATAAATAAGGAGGAATGTGACTCCATGGATTTCAGCCTAGGCAACTAGATCTATGTAGATGCTTTTAAATCACAACAATTAGAACAGAAAGAGGGATAAATTACAAGAGGGTAATTAAAAGTTAACTCTCAAACATTTAGGAGAACAGAGTGTATAAGGGGAAATGTCTGTGGGACACCCAAATGAGAAGCCTAATTGGATATGAAGATTGCAGGAGAGGGAATTTAGAAAGCATTTGTGATATTTAAGAAGAGTGTTGAGTGGTAAAACTAGAAATTATATTGCAAAGACCTAAAGAATGGAAAGCCAAGTAAGGAAGTTGAAATAGAGAATAGACCATAGAGTTGGGGTACTAGCTTGAAGGATAATAGAATCAAGGGAATGATTGTTTGTGTCCAAGAGTTTATCCATGAAAGTAGTTTGATATTTTAAAGCTGAGTGGGAACACCCAGTGGAAGGGAAGAAAGAGAAGGGGAAACAATTTTAAGAAGGTAGGGGTTGAGATGCCTGATTTAGCAAATAAAACTACAGGATACCCAGTTAAATTTCAGAAATATAGTTAATAATTTGTTAGTTTAAGTATGCCCCATGCACTATGTGGGACATACTTGTAGTAAAAAAATTATTTGTTGTTTATCTGAAATTCCAGTTTAACTGGGCGCCCTGTTTCTCATCAGGCAATTCTAGGTTGGGGAGGACAAGGAGCCTAGGAAGAAGGACAAGTGGGAAGGGTTGTGGACATGTCTGCTTTGACATGGTTGAGAAGAGGACCAGTGAAGAGAAAGGCATTTCAGAGGAGAACACGAAGCCAATGTATGGACCTCAGAAATCATATTCTCTGTTTTCTCAAAGATGAAGGTCAGGTCATCTGTGGAAACTGAGCAAGTCAGAGGACAGTATGGAGATGTGAAGGGAGAATGCAAAAGTTGGGATCATCAGCTGTGGAGAATGGAAGGGAGAGCCAACTAGGAAGAGGACTGCCAAGAAGCATGGAGGATCCACAGGCTCCAGAAATTGTCCACCGGTACCGGACAGAGTGAATAAAATGCAGTTCAAGGAGAAGCCAGTGCCAGAAGCAGGACCTCAAAGGCCATGTCATGGAGTTTATATTTTATTCTTACTAGGTCATGGGAAGCCAGATCAGTGAGAGGTTTTGTGGTTTTTGAAGTCTTCTCTGGCTACTTGTGGGGAAAGAACTAAAGGTGAGCAAGAATAGATGTTGGAATATCAGTGGGGAGATTAAAATAATGTTCAGGAAAAGGATGGAAGAAGCCCAGAGAGAGAGACAGACAGAGAGATAGAAACAGAGAGACAAAGAGATTGAAAGAACTGAAGACAGAATAATCAAGACTTGTCAATTGAGTGCATTTGGGAAATTGATTAGGAAAAAAGAAGTAAAGGAGAGATGTTCAAAATAATTACCTAATTTCTGACATGAACAAGTGAGTAAAGAAAGAACACTGAGATAAGGAAAACAGTCTACGGCCATGCCCTCTTGTCTGACCTCAGAAGCTAAGCTGGGTCAGGCCTGGTTAGTACTTGGATGGGAGATAAGGAAAACAAAAGGAGAAACAGGATTAGCAAAAGGGACACTACACCCAGCCTTCCTTCCGGACCTCCACTAGAACCATGAGGGGAAGTAGAAATGGCCTGGATTGTGCCATCTATCTATTCTTTGAGAATCTCAGCACTAAGCAAGTCACATTCATATCTGACTCTATAACAATGCTATAGGGTGTTATTATCCCTGTGTGGCAGGATAATATTTGGAATTATTCATTAGTTTTCTGTTTTTCCTTGGCAAGTTTGCTCTACCCACCTCTTCACCACTCCCAATTCAAACAGCTAGACAATACTAGTCAATACTCATTGCGTAAGGGGGCAGATCATACAGGGTGGAACACAGAAGAAAGAAAGAAAGAAAGAAAGAAAGAAAGAAAGAAAGAAAGAAAGAAAGAAAGAAGAAAGAAAGAGAAAGAAAGAAAGAAAGAAAGAAAGAAAGAAAGAAAGAAAGAAAAGAAAGAAAAAAGGAGAGACGGAAAGAGAGGGAGGGAGAAGGAAGGAAGAGGGAAGGAAGAAGGAAGAAAGGGAGGAGGGAAGGAAGGGAACGAGGGAGGGAGGGTAGAGGGAGGAAAGAAGAAAAGAAAGAATATTCTAACATTCCACTTTAAGAATCCAGTGTTCTTACAAGACTCAGAAGGACCTGGGCATAGGTTAAATGGTGGAGTGGAGTGAAGTCTCAGAGCAGACTTTGAAACTAGAAAGCTTTTTTTCTGGCTGGGGAGATGGAAGACAAAGAAACCACAAGACCATGGATTTTGCTGAGCCTCAGAGTGGACCTCCTGCACCTACTGACCAGCAGAGATGGTAAGGTCTCCAGAGAATTATGTATACTGAGTCGAGACAAGAATACTTCAGCAGCACGACAGAGATTTTTATGCCCTAGTATTGCCTGGAAGTAGCAAAATTATTGCAGGGGTCTCATGCAGAACATGGAATTAAAAGAAAACCACAGGATCTGATAAATCTACATGGAGAGGAGCAAAGGACACTGCATGGGGCAACCTGAGGTCTACAGGTGACAAAGATCCAGATGGGGCAAAGCACACTGTGTTAGGTTTTTGTGGACGGATGACAACAAGGGCAAGATAAGCTCTGCCACTACAAGAAGGAAGGAAAAGTGAGAATGGTCCCCTAACTTGGCTGTGATGGACTTAACTGCCATCACAACAGTATAGGGTCTTGTAATAGATTTTTAAAAAATTGTTATTGGAAAATTTTGAAAGTTACCTTTTGGACAACTGAGATTGATGAACTGAAAAACAGATACTTCTATCTCCTGCTTACATTTCATAAATGGACAAACTCAGGCTGAGAGTTGCTGAGCCTTTCCACAAAACTGAGCAAAGGGAGGAGCGGAGTAAAACCCAGGTCTTCTCGCTCCAAAACCCACCTGCTTCCCACCACCCTGACTTGTTACTCAAGGAGAGCAGTTCTCGCCCTCTGCCTCCTTTTTTTCCTGAAGTATTGACTTCCATTACAGATCAGCCTCAAGAAATGGTGAGAGTTGTCATTGCCAACTATCCTGAGAATGCTTTGAGATCTCAAGAGCTTAAGAAGTCTTCCAAATTAGAAACTTTCTCTAAACAGTTACTTGGATGTGGTGGCTGTCAGAATCACTAGACCAATGAATGCAGTAAAAACAACAATTTGCATTCTTAAAGCCCAGATAATGCCACCCGGAGTCAAACTGAGATTTTTATGCTGCCATTAAAGCAAAGTATCAGCAATTCCTCAGGGAAAGGGGAAACCAAGAGTTCAAAGGACACATTAGCAAGTTTCTCAATTAAATGCCAAGCAGTAATACAACTTTGTTTTAACACCCTCTTACTTAGCCATTTAATTTTTCTTGAAAAGGAAAAGCAACCCTCGGGGGTGTTGAACCTAATGCCTGTCTAAGCAGACGAAGCTAATGCTTTCTCAGAGAGGCTACTGAACAATATATCTGATTATGTCTATTTCTGAACAGGAAAATTGATCAATTAAGGGGAAAGGAGGTTTGCCAAGCTGAGCACTGAGGAAAAAAAAAAATTTTTTTTTCAAAGCTGCAGGCGATGCTCCTGCTGGGAACTAATGAAAGTTCCACATAAGAAGTTAGATTCCAAATTGGAAGTCATGAGAAGTTGTGTTCACTTCAGTCAAGCCAGAGTGAGGGAACATGTCGAGGAAAGATGGAACACGAACAGTTCGTAAACTCATTTAAGGAACTGCTAAATGAGCTCCCAATGGGCCCTGAGCTCTGCTATCTGTGCAAGGAGCTTCTTTCTAAAAATGTCAGTCCTCAGAGGCCAAGAGATGATGGGTGTGTTATCTGATCTTTGTGGGCCCAACATATCACACGAGAGACCTAAATACTTCAGAAAGCACTAGGCCATGTAACCAGCAGGTATACTCTATATTCTTGCTGACTGCACACCTGGTGAATAGTTAATTCCTTAAGAATGTAGGGGACAGGGGTGCCTGGGTGGTTCAGTCGCTTAAGTGTCTGCCTCTTGATTTCAGTTCAGATCATGATCTGGTGGTTCATGACTTCAAGCCCCATGTTGGGCTCTGCACTGACTGTGTGGAGCCTGCTTGGGCTTTGCTCTCTCTCTCTCTCACTCTCTCTCTCTCTCTCAAAATAAATAAACTTTAAAATAAATTAAGAATGTAGGGGAAGAAGCACATGTCGACATAGCATACCACAAAATACTCTATGCTATAGCAGAAAGGGAGGTTCAACGTTTGATCGAATCATAGGAAGCCAGCATCGATCACGTGAATGCAAAGTCAGGTCCTTTTATCTCTTTTAATCATTGCTGTTCATGAGCGCCTGTTGCATGGTTAGCACTCAGTTGGTACTTGTTAATTAATGAATGGCCACAAAGACCTAAGGAAGGTCAGTTACTCTAAGCCTTCAAGCACTAGGCGTGGTGACAATTCAGATGAAAACGTTGGTGAGGAATCTATATGCCTGTCTCTCATGGGAGATCTTTGGGAATAAGACAGAATCTGCCTGTGACAGTTGGCATGTACTCCTGTCTAGGTAGGGGACAGGGGAGGAGATGAATATACATAATGGCCTGTGACTTTAAGGTTCTGTTGGGCATATCTCTCACACTGGCACTGGCCAGACTTTCTCTCCCAGTTGTCCCTGTGGTCTTGTGATAATGAATCAATAAGAGGTAGAGCTAAAACCACTCCCTCCTGGCCTCAAATAGTCAAATAATCATGATCTGTCTTTCCTCATCGGTGGTTCACACTCGAGGAAATATTTAATTTTTCATATCTGAACTTTTTCTGTATCAAGGATGGTAAAGCTGGGTTTACTTTTGAGAACCTGACCCCTAGTCTTCTCCCCACTCCTCAAACAGGCAGAGCTGGCTCCCACTATGGAGCCTTGTTCCTGTTGTTCTGGAACAACTTGTTCCTGTTGTTCCAGAAAGTTCAGATGTACTAAGCTTCAGAGAGTGGAAGGTGCTGTCCCAAATCCCAAGTTAGGTATGGTCCTTACCTTCAGGGAACTCTCATAACAAGACCTCTGGCTCTACAAAAAGGTCAAGTTGTAGGCCTATCATCTGCTGCAAGTGATCCACAAATTCCTTTTCACTTTCCCAGTGGAAATTTGAAAATTGGCACCAATCATGACATAGGACTTAGTAATCGCAAAGGACACAGGTTCACACAAGGGCATTTTTCCCTTTTAAATGAATTTGTGGGAACAACCACCCCAGAGTAGGGACAGGACTCCTGTCACTGAGCCCCATTGAGGCTCGATGTGAAATGTGCTGCCCACCACCGGCCTCCCTACCCCTACCCCTACCCCCCACCTCCCCACCACCATCTGACTTCAGTGCAACAGTTTGTGGAACCATATGGCAAAGGTTGAGGTCAGATGGATAAAAACGTTTCATTGCGCTGAAGAATGGTTAACAAACACTTGAATGTAAATTCTAACACATTGTGAAACTGTGGCAAACCGGGCTGAAAAGGGACTTTAGTTATGGCAGGAAATCTGTTTCTCAGCTCCACCCCACCCTTTCCAGTTCATTACAGGTATTGTGGAGGGAAAATGGGGTTTTGTGTCCTCTCTTGGCAATCTGCACCCTGCTCTTCTGCCAGATTTCTAATGACTTTGCAATGATGATTTAAGAGGTTTTGTGCCTGCAAGTTGTAAAGGATTTCAGCTTCGGGCTGCCCTCCTCTCGGGGCCCCTGAGAGGAGCGCGCACGCAGTCGGCTCTCAGCGGGACCAGCTCCTGCAACTGTGTCCTAATCTCGCTTCCCCGCTTGCCCTCCACGTCACAATGCTCTCTGAGGTCACTGGATCAATCCAGAGGCAAGAGAGACCCCTCCAGAGCTCAATGGTTTACACTGGAATTGGATCCATGTCAATTTGTAAACGTCGTTGGTGGCACAGCCACCCCCACCTCCAAAACTGAAACTCCCTGTAACCCCAGGCAGGAATTTGAACTGAAAACCAACTTTCTCCGTCAAGCCAGCAGCTGTCACTCAACACACACACACACACACACACACACACACACTCACTCACAATGCAACAGTCCCTGTTAAATTGTCCTGAATGCCTCAGCTCTCTCCTTTGAGGCCCAGAGCAGGGGAAACTGCAAGGGTTTGCAGGAGCTTCCGGGGAGATGAGGGCTTGGGCAGATGGGCTGGAAGCACATGAGCTGCTCAGTCTGGAGCTCACTCAGAGACCTCTTCCTCAGCCAGACACCTACCACCGCCCTCCCTATAACCCCCATTCTTCAGCCCTTGGCCAGGATGGTGCAGGAGCAGGGCCACCTCTAGCCTATAAGGGACTCATATTAGAAAGAGCATTAGAAAGAGCAAATTAGAAAGAACATTTTCCCTCATGCCCACCTGGGCAATCTCACTGCCTACCACAGGCATGGCTTGGCACCTTTTTGCTATCTTACTCATTTTTCTTTTGCTCTTTTGGAAATGACACACTTACAGCTGCCATTTTTCCTCTGAGCACATACCTCCTGACACCCACCAGTGACAATTCTCTGTATTCCCAGGGCTGGCCTACTACATAACAGTGCATTTACTGATGAATTAAAATAATGGAGGATGGCAAGATAATCAGGATTTATCACTTGCCCATTGTTTACAGCAGTCTACTGGGCATTTGTCTGTTCTTTGTTGAGTTTAATCCCTTTGCTACAATTAACTCAAGAGTGTTCTTAGATAAGACCTTTCTCTCCATATTCTGTTTCCCCTTCAAAAACTGAAGAAGTGAAGAAAGTAATTCCTAAAATCAAATCTCATTCGAAAAGATTCCCACTCAATGATCTAAAATGTCCTTTAAATATCATGTAAATAGCATGTTTCTGTAAATATAAGATAAGGAAAAGAATATATTGGCCGTGCCCAATGTCAAAAGTAAAAAACGGTATAATGATTCCGCTGAGAAAAGAATTCACACTCTCATGGGGAAGGATGAGATACTGAATGGGTATGATGACATCAAGGTCAAGTTTCCTTTGCCTGTCTTCTGCCTGCCTTCAATCAACAAGCTCTGGTTTCCAGGCAAACCTGGTAATCACCGAAAGATTTTTTGCCTTCTTTCTATTTCCTACATGCAAAAGAAAGGACTTGGGTAACATAAATTGATTGGAGTTGGTTTCTTTTCCTGGGTGCCTTTAAACTCTCTTACATTATTTGGAAATGAAAAGAGGGTGGGGGGAGCAAATGCTATGAACATCCAATCAAAATAGCAAAGTTGAAATCGTCTACCCCAGAACCTTTAAGATGAGTTCTTTGAAGACCTACATCAGACATCAGAATTTACTGTGGGGATTTCTGAAGTTCCCGGCATATCTTGTGAGCTTCCCACACAATCATTTTAAATTGGTCAAGAAAAAAAAAAGGGAAAGAAAAAGAATCCTAGGCTCCCGAGGTTGCTGGTGACAAGATAGACAATTAGAGATGTGTGTGGTATGAGTGGGGCTGGACAGAGAAGAGGAACACAGCACACGAAGCTGCATTCAGTGTCCAAATTATTTATAAGAAAGCATGTGAAATGGCTCTTTCCCATTGTGTTAATAATATTTGAATAGAAATGGAAACTTTTCAGCTTTTCAACAAGAAGCTCGGGACCTTCCTCCACCCCTCCTGGTTTCTCCCCAACTCACCTCCTCACCCCCCACAAATGATTGATAGCCAAGGAATGGGAGCTGTGACAGTCCCTTTCTTTGCTTTCTTAACCTCTTTTTCCTCCTTTCTTCCCCACAAGGGGGAAAACACAGGCAAAAGGCAGTGGGAGGGGGTGAATGTCCTTTCAGCTGCAAGCCTCGGAAAGAAAGCTTTCTCTGCAGGGAGTGGGGGATTGAAGCGTCAGTCAAGAGCACTTTGGAAGTGTTTGCCTTGGCCTCCCAGGGGGGTTCCACTGATTCCAGCACCTCATTCCCCTCGTGTGCCTTGGCTGAGCCCCAAGGTCTTATCCGGCTCTCCTCCCCTGCCTCACACCGCCTGCCAGCCCCATGCTTCCAACTTTCCATATCAAGTGGAGGAGAAAGAAGCAGGACAGAGGGAAGAAGGAACAGGAGCCGCCAGGCTGTGTGAGCCAAGCAGGGCTGGGTGTGCTCCTCCAGCCTGCAGGGGCTTTCACGGAGAGCTGTGAACCGGGCACCAGCCAGGCTGCCACCACTCCTGGAGGCTGTGCTAATGTTATTGCTGCCTGTAATTAAAATACAGGCCTGCTATAAAAAGAACTTTTCATTTAAAGGTTTGATAGAGATGCATTAAGGATCCCTATACATGAATGAATTCATAATGGCCAAATGACATATTTATGCCATGTACTTAGTTATGCCTTAGCTAACTCCATGATTCTAATTTATTTGCTGGTAAAACACCATCCCTGCTGATGTGCTCTGCTGAGTATACTTCTGTCAAATACCTATTCAATAAACAAACAACATGACATATAAAGAACAAAGCCCATTGTGGGGAATAGCTCGGGATTTCACCTTTCTGGTGACAAACCCTGAGCTTGCCCTGCAGGTTGCTCTGTGGGAGCATCTCCTAGAGAGACACCAGGCCTCTTGCATCCCCCTCCGATCTCTTAACCGTTGGGCCACGGTCTCCACTTTGTGCTGATTCTGTGTATCCCTGTAACCCGACTTCCTTCAGGTTCAGGGACTCCAAGAACACACTCACCAATACCACTATTGAATGTCTATTACTACCCTCTACGAGATTTCCTCGTGTTTCAGACTCCATACACCATTGGCAGGCATCTTATCAATTATGAACATCTACCAACGGACCTAGTAATCATAGCTACCATTCACTGAACACTTAACATGGGTCAAGGGCTTGGGATACCTTACTTTCTCTGCCTTGGATAATCCTTTAAATATCACTGGCTCCAATGTGTTGATTAGAAAATTGGGTGTTGAGGGAGCGCCTTGGTGGCTCAGTCAGTTGAGCATCCGACTTCAGCTCAGGTTGTGATCTCATGGTCCATGGGTTCAGGCCCCACGATGGGCTCTGTGCTGACGGCTCAGAGCCTGGAGCCTGCTTCAGATTCTGTGTCTCCCTCTCTCTGACCCTCCCCTGCTCCTACTCTCTCTCTCTCTTTCTCTCAGAAATAAACATTTTTTAAAAAGTTTTTAAAAAGATTGGGCATTGAGAAATTAGAATATCTTGCCCTAAGTTATGCAGCAGGGTGGTGGCAGAGACAGAATTTGGAATCCAGGTCTGTCTCTCTCCAAAGCCCACAACCTTTACAATACATTATGCTTCCTCTAAGAGTAATACTAATGGAGAAGAATGATAATAATTAATAGAGATTTTCCTGTATTCTGTGCAACTTTTAAGTGTTTTACATATAATTACTCATTTAATTAATGAGGTAGAGTTACTATCCCCATCCTACAGATGAGAGATAGGCAGAGAGCATGAGTAATTTTCCTAACAAAGTTACAAAGCTGGTTAATGGTGATGTCAGGATTTGAACTCATGCAGTCTGCTCCAGAGCACATACTCTGGATCAATATTCTGCTCACTCTGAAGGCTACCAATCAGACCATGAGTAGGCCTCTCTGGAGAATCCAGTGGCTTCTTCCAGAATTGAGAATTGGGACCCAAGAGAGTGATGGACAGAGCAGAGAGAGGTGCCCACAGACATGTGGGAAAGCATGTCCTGGATATGTGGAAAGAATATCCTAATGTCTTGTGGAATTTCTTCTGTCCACCTGCCAGCCTTTCACATAACTTCTTGCTTCTTATTTTTTCTTTTTCCTACTACCTGGAGTTGGGCCAAACTTCACAGGTTAAAGACACAGTCCTCTGCCCTTATATCAGACACCAGCTATAAGTTTAAGGATATGCATGCTATTCTCACTTCTCACCCACTGGTTACAAATTTGGGTATTCCCACTACGCCCTCAGGTTCAATAATTTGCTAGAATAATTCATAGAACTAAGGAAAGCACTACACTGATGATTACAGTTTTATTATAGCAAAAAGATGCCAATCAGAACAGATCAAAGAGGGGTGCCTTGGTGGCTCAGCTGGTTAGGCATCCAACTCTTGATTTGGGCTCAGGTCACTGTCTCACGGTTTGTGGAATTGAGTTCTACATTGGGCACCGCACTGTCAATGCTGAGCCTGCTTGGTTCTCTACCTCTCTCTCTCTCTCTCAAAATATATAAACTTAAAAAAAAAAATCAAAGGGAGGGACCTATAGTGTGAGGTCTGGGAGAATCCTAAACGTGAAGCTTCCATCCTCCTCAGGGACTCTCTCCCTACCATTGATGTGTGGTAATATGAAAGAATATTGCAAACCAGGGAAGTTTACCCAACCTTCAGTATCTAGAGTTTTTATTAGGACTTCCTCATGTAGGCATTGATTAATTGAATCATTGGCCACTCGATTGAACTCTGTCCCCAGCCCCCTTTCTCTTTCCAGAGGTTGGGCTGATATCACTGGCCCAAAGCCCCAAACCTCTAATCACAAGTTGGTCTTTATGGTGTAGTCACCCATATCCTGGGTGACCTCATTATCAAAAACTATTAGGTGTGGTTGGGATACCTGGGTGGCTCAGTCAGTTGAGTGGCCAAATCTTGGTTTCTGCTCAGGTCATGATCTCACTGTTCATGGAATTGGGCCCTGCTTCAGGCTCTGCACTGACAGCGTGTAGCCTGCTTAGGATTCTCTGTCTCCCTCTCTCTCTGCCTCTCTCCCACTCATGCTCTCTCTCTTTCAAAAATAAATTTAAAAAAAAAACACTAGGGAAGGTCCAAGATGGAGGAATAGCATGGAAGTTTTTTTGTGTCTTGCATCCATGAAATGTAGCCAGATCAACTCTAAACCATCCTGCACACCTAGAAAACTGATTTGAGGATTAACACAACAATCTGCAAAACCTGAACCACAGAACTCAGCAGGTATGTGGCACAGAGAGGTGAACTGGGGGAGAGAGAAGCTGCGGAGGGCAGGGAGCTGGTTTTGCTTGTGGAGAGAGGATGGAGATGGGGACAGGAAAAGCACATCCCCCCAAAAGCAGCTGGAAAGAAAGTGGAAAAGTGGAAACAGCTGCAGGGACTGAACTAAAAAGGGAGAAAGGAGAAAGGAGAGGGTTTAAATTCCATTAGAACTCGACAAACAGGGGGAGTGCAACTCGATACCTGGCAGTGCTCTGGTGGGAAGGGCAAATCCCCAGGAGCAGACAGCAAGGTCCAAGGGGTCCAAAGGCCACAGAGGCAGAGGCGGTTCCTCTGCTGGGAGGACATTTGGTAAAGGATGTACCGTGTCCCCACAGGTTAAAGTCCCAGCAGACTCTGGAGATCAGTCACATTCACTGGTGTTGGAACAAGGACGTTAAGGGTGAAGCCTGATGCCAGATGCGTGTTGTGATTTACCATAATCCCTGAAACGCTGCTGCCACATGATTGCGTGCATTTTTCTGGGGCCAGCTGGACCCACCCGCAGTCCCCAGGCATTGGTAGCAGCACAGTCTCCCGAACATTCCTGGGTGCAGCCAGCAGCCAGTTGGTGACACTCTCCCCCAGAGGGTCTGAGCAGGTCAAAACCGCAGTCCCTCAGAAGTAAGGGGTTGGGAAACACAGCTGCATCTGAGATAAAATCAGGAGGAAGGTGCCACCTGGCAGGCTGACAGCTTGGTCACGGATAGTGTAGAAGCGGGGAGTGGACGGAAGCCGGAGACAAAGGAGGGGTGCGCAATTGCTGGTGGGGGAGAACAGAGCTCCAACACTAGAGACTGGGTAGGTGGGTGATGCCATTTTCACCCCTTCCGCACATGCACATGCACAGCTACAAGTGCCACAACAATCCACCCCAGTAAGCTAAGCAGCGCCACCTAGTGGAGAATAGAGCTATTACACTAAAACCTGCCCAACTGGGCCAACTGTGATCTTCACAGCACCTCAAGTCTCTCCACCTGGTTAGTTTACAGACTATAAAGTGCTTCATAGTTTGACTTCTAGGGAAAAATGAGGTAATTTCAATCATATTTCATTCTGTTCACTGGTCCTTTTATTCAATTTATTTTCTTTTTCTTTTCTTTTCTTATTCTTGAATACAGAAAGAGAAAAAAATTTATTTTTATTTTCCATTTTTATTAAAAAGATTTTTCTTTAGTCGTTCCTGGGTGGATCAGTCAGTTTAGCATCCAACTTCAGCACAGATCATGATCTCATGGTTCATGGGTTACAGCCCCTCATCGGGCTCTGTGCTGACAGCTCCGGGCCTAGAGCATGCTTCAGATTCTGTGTCTCCCTCTCTCTCTCTGCCCCTGCCTGCTTGCACTCTACCTGTGTCAAAGTTGAATAAACGTTTTTTAAAAATTAAAAAATTTTTTCTATTATATTTCTTATTTTTTGTAAATTTTTAAAATTCTATTTTACTTTCATCATTTCATTTTATTCTATTTTATTGTATTCATTTTCTTCACATTTGCAAACGTTTTCCTCCCCCCCTTTTTTCCCCTTTCTTTCTCTTTACCTTTTTCCTCTAAGCTATCAAACTCCTTTCAACAACCAGACCTAGGATTTAGCATCCTATATTTGATTTCTTTGTGTTGTCTTTAATTTTTAATTTTTTTACTTTATTAATTCCTTTTCCTCCTTCAAAATGACAAAATGAAGGAATTCACCCCAAAAGAAAGAACATGAAGAAGCAATAGCCAGGGACTTAATCAACACAGATACAAGCAAGATGCCTGAACCAGAATTTAGAACCACGATAATAAGAATACTAGCTGGCATTGAAAATACATTAGAATCCCTTCCTGTGAAGATAAAAGAAGTAAAAGCTAGTCAGGATAAAATTTAAAAAAGCTATAACTGAGCTGCAATCTCGAATGGATGCCATGGAGGCAAGGAAGGATGAGGCAGTGCAGCTAATCAGAGATACAGAAGACAAACTTATGGAGAATAATGAAGCAGAAAAAAAGAGGGAGACTAAGGCAAAAGAGCACAAAATAAGAATTACAGAACTCAGTGACTCATTAAAAAGAAATAACATCAGATGCATAGGGGTCCCAGAAGATGAGAAAGAAAAAAAGGGGTAGAAAATTTATGTGAGCAAATCATAACAGAAAACTTTCCTCACCTGGGGAAAGACACAGACATCGAAATCTAGGAAGCATAGAAAAATCCCATTAGCTTCCACAAAAACCAACCATCAACAAGGCATATCACAGTCAAATTCACAAAATACTCAGGTAAGGAAAGAATCATGAAAGCAGCAAGGGAAAAAAGCCCTTAACCTACAAACAAAAATTAAAGGAGTTCATGACCACTAAACCAGCCCTGCAAGAAATTTTAAGGGGACTCTCTGAGGGGAGAAAAGATGAGAAAAAAAAAAAAAGACCAAAAGCAACAAAGACCAGAAAGGACCAGAGAACACCACCAGAAACTCCAACTCTACAGGCAGCATAGTAGCAATATATTCATATCTTTCAGTACTCATTCTAAACATCAAATGTTTAAATGCTCCAATCAAAAGACATAGGGTAACTGAATGGATAAGAAAACAATATCCATCTATATGCTGTTTACAAGAGACCCACTTTAGACCTAAAGACACCTTCAGATTGAAAACAAGGGGATGGAGAACCATCTTTCATGCTAATGGTTGTCAAAGAAAGCCAGAGTAGCCATACTTCTATCAGACAATCTAGATTTTAAGATAAAGACTGTAACAAGAGATGAATAAGGACATTAGATCATAATTAAGAGGTCTATCCACCAAGAATACCTAACAATTATAAATATTTATGCTCCAAATGTGGGAAAACCCAAATATATAAATCAATTAATAACAAACATAAAGAAACTCATTTATAATAATACCATAATAGTAGGGGATTTCAACACCCCACTTAAGCAATTGACAGATAATCTAAAAAGAAAACCAACAAGGAAACAATGGCTTTGAATGATACACTGGACTGGATGGACTTAATGATATATTCAGAACATTTCATCCTACAGCAGCAGAATACACATACTTCTCCAGTGCACATGGAACATTCTCCAGAATAGATCACATACTGGGACAAATATCAGCCCTCAACAAGTACAAAAAGATCAAGATCATGCCGTGCATATTTTCAGACCACAATGCTATGAAACTCGAAATCAACCACAAGAAAAAATGTGGAAAGATAACAAATACTTGGAGACTAAAGACCATCCTACTAAAGAATGATGGTCCAACCAAGAAGTTAAAGAGGAAATTAAAAAGTACATGAAAGCCAATGAAAATGATAACACCAGAGCCCAAAACCTCTGAGATGCAGCAAAGGTAGTGATAAAAGGGAAGTACATAGCAATCCAGGCCTTCCTAAAGAAGGAAGAAAGGTCTCAGATACACATCCTAACCTTACACCTCAAAGAACTGGAAAAAGAACAGCAATAAAACCCAAACCAACAGAATACAGGAAATAATAAAGATTAGAATAGAAATCAATGCTTTCAAAACAAAAAAAAAACAAAAAACAAAAAAAAAAAACCAACCAGATCGATGAAACCAGAAGCTGGTTCTTTTAAAGAATTAACAAAATTGACAAACCACTAGCCAGTTGGATCAAAAAGCAAAAGGAAAGGACCCCTATAAATAAAATCAAGAATGAAAGAGGAGAGATCACAACCAACACAACAGAAATACAAACAATAGTAAGAGAATATTACGAGCAATTATACGCCAAAAAAAATGGGCAATCTGAAAGAAATGGACAATTCCTAGAAACATATACACTACCAAAACTGAAACAGGAAGAAATAGAAAACTTGAACAGACCCATAACCAGTAAAGAAACTGAATTAGTAATCAAAAATCTCCTAAAAAAAACAAGAGTCCAGGGCCAGATGGCTTTCCAGGGGAATTCTACCAAACATTTAAAGAAGAGGTAACACCCATTCTTTTGAAGCTGTTCCAAAAAAATAGAATTGGAAGGAAAAATTCCAAACTCTTTCTATGAAGTCAGCATTACCTTGATTCCAAAACCAGACAAAGACCCCTCTAAAAAGGAGAACTATAGACCAATTTCCTGATGAACATGGATGCAAAAATCCTCAACAAGATACTAGCCAACTGACTCCAACAATGCATTAAAAGAATTAGTCACCACAACCAAGTGGGATTTATACTTGGGATGCAGGACTGGTTCAATATCCACAAACTAATCCATGTGATACATCACATCAGTAAAAGAAAGGACAAGAGCCACATGATCCTCTCAATAGACGCAGAGAACACATTTGACAAAATACAGCATCCTGTAGGAATAGAAGGATCATACCTCAAGATCATAAAAGCCATATATGAAAGACCTACTGCTAATATCATCCTCAATGGGGAAACACTGAGAGCTTTCCCCCTAAGGTCAGGAACAAGACAGGGATGCCCACTCTTGCCACTCTTTTTCAACATAGTATTGAAAGTCTTAGCCTCAGCAATCAGACAACACAAAGGAATAAAAGGCATCCAAATCAGCCAGGAGGAGGTCAGTCTTTCCTCCTGGAAAAATGACATGATACTCTGTATGGAAAACCCAAAATATTCCACCAAAAAACTTCTAGAACTGATACATGAATTCAGCAAAGTCACAGGATATAAAATCAATGCACAGAAATCAGTTCCATTCCCATACACTAATAATAAAGCAACAGAGGTAAATCAAGGAATCGATCCCATTTACAACTGCACCAAAAAACAGTGGTGCCTGGGTGGCTCAGTCAGTTGTGCATCCGACTTTGGCTCAGGTCATGATCTCAGGGTTCATGAGTTCGAGCCCCGCATTGGGCTCTATGCTGACAGCTCAAAGTCTGGAGCCTGCTTCGGATGCTGTGTCTCCCCCTCTCTCTCTCTGACCTTTCCCTGCTCATACTCTGTCTCTGTCTCTCAAAAATAAATAAACATTAAAAAAAATCCTACAATTGCACCAAAAAAACATAAAATACCTAGGAACAAACATAACCAAAGAGGTGAAAAATCTATACACAGAAAACTATAGAAAGCTTATGAAAGAAACTGAAGAAGACACAAAAAAATAGAGAAAGATTCCATGCTCCTGGAGAGGAAGAACAAATATCGTTCAGATGTCAATACTCCCCAAAGCAATCTACATATTCAATGTAATCCCTATCAAAATAACACCAGCATTCTTCACAGAGCTAGAATAAACAATCCTAAAATGTGTATAGAACTAGATAAGACCACGAATAGCCAAATCAATCTTGAAGAAGAAAACCAAAGCTGGAGGCATTACAATCCTGGACTTCAAGCTGTATTACAAAGCTATAATCATCAAGACAGTATGGTACTGGCACAAAAACAGACACTCAGATCAATGGAACAGAATAGAGAACCCAGAAATGAACCCACAAACGTATGGCCAACTAATCTTTGACAAAGCAGGAAAGAATATCCAATGGAATAAAGACAGTCTCTTTAGCAAGTGGTGCTGGGAAAACTAGACAGAGACATGCAGAATAATGAACCTGGACCACTTTCTTACACCATACACAAAAATAAACTCAAAATGGATGAAAGACCTAAATGTAAGACAGGAAGCCATCAAAATCCTCAAGGAGAAAGCAGGAAAAAAACCTCTTTGCCCTCGGTCACAGCAACTTCTTACTCATTACACCTCCAGAGGCAAGAGAAACAAAAGCAAAAATGAACATTGTGACCTCATCAAAATAAAAAAGCTTCTGCACAGCAAAGGAAACAATCAGCAAAACTAAAAGGCAACCGACAGAATGGGAGAAGATATTTGCAAACGACATACCAGACAAAGGGTTAGTATCCAAAATCTATAAAGGACTTATCAAACTCAACACCCAAAAAACAGATAAGCCAGTAAGAAATGGGCAAAAGACATGAATAGACACTTCTCCAAAGACATCCAGATGGCCAACGGACACATGAAAAAATGTTCATCCTCACTCATCATCAAGGAAATACAAATCAAAACCACAATGAGATGCCACCTCACACCTGTCAGAATGGCTAACATTAACAACTCAGGCAACAACAGATGTTGGCGAGGATGCGGAGAAAGAGGATCTCTTTTGCACTGCTGGTGGGAATGCAAACAGGTGTGGCCACTCTGGAAAACAATACGGAAGTTCCTCAGAAAATTAAAAATAGAACTACCCTATGACCCAGAAATAGCACTACTAGGTATTTATCCAAGGGATACAGGTATACTGTTTTGAAGGGGCACTGCACCCCAATGTTTATAGCGGCACTATCAATAATAGCCAAAGTATGGAAAGAGCTGAAATGTCCATCGACAGTTGAATGGATAAAGAAGATGTAATATATATATATATATATATATATATATATATACACACACACACACACACACACACACACACACACACACACAATGGAGTATTACTCATCGATCAAAACAAAAATCTTGCCATTTGCAACTACATGGATGGAACTGAAGGGTATTATGCTAAGCAAAATTAGTCAGTCAGTGAAAGACAAATATCATATGACTGTATTCACATGAGGAATTTAAGATACTAAACAGATGAATATAAGGAAAGGGAAGCAAAAATAATATAAACAACAGGGAGGGGGACAAAACATAAGAGACTGTTAAATATAGAGAACAAACAGAGGGTTGCTGGAGGGGTTTCAGGAGGGGGGATGGGCTAAATGGGTAAGGGGCATTAAGGAATCTACTCCTGAAATCATTGTTACACTATATGCTATCTAATTTGGATGTAAATTAAACAATAAGTTAATTTAATTAATAAGTTAATTAATTAATTTAAAAAATTTAAAAACCTATTAGGTGTGGTTGAAGGGGCCCACCCTGAGTAACCAAGATACTCCTACCACTTGGGAAACTCCAACGATTTAGACGTTACCTCCCAGGAACCTGGTATAGAGGTCAGCCAAATTCTTTATTTCACCTACAGTGTAGATTTGGGGCAACAGACACCTTTCTACAAATCTCATGATTATATTCTGATAACAGAACCAGAATGAGAAGCCAGCATTGATTCAATTTAATCACTACTAAAAGGTCAATCCAATTTTTTCGGCCATCTTAACTAAATTAGAAGGCTCATACAGCAATCCAATCAGTTTCTCAGATATTAACTATCAGATAACTGATGCTAATGGACTTTGATCAAGTATTTACAGTGCCTACACTTTGTTGGGGTGTGAACCCCTGAGAGACTCTGAGAGATTCTAACCATTAATCTTTGCCAGTGGAATCTTCCCAACTTCTCTGGGGAGGAAATGAGATGACAAAGGAGCTGGAAACAATATGTAAGGTCAAGTGGTCCAGCACCTTTGTTTTACAGTTGGAGAAAATGAGGACAAATGTCTTAGGGAGTCCAGCCACCAAACAACTTGTATGATGCCAGGTCGTTCCTCTCCATTTGAGATTTATTTCTCAGCCTTTCCTCTAGAGCTCCCAGCCTTGAAAAAGCGGATATTCCTCAAAGAGTGAATGTATTAAGAACGTACAGCAGGAACTCCTGGATGGCTTAGTGGGTTGAGGTTAAGCTTCTGACTCTTGATTTGGGGTCAGGTCATAATCTCGCGGTTCATGGGTTTGAGCCCCAAGTTTGGCTCTGTGCTGGCTGTGTGGAGCCTGCTTGGGATTCTCTCTCTCACACTCTCCCTCTGCCCTTCCCCTGCTCTCTTTCTCTCAAAATAAATAAACATTTAAAAAAAAATTTTTTAATTTTTTTTTAACGTTTATTTATTTTTGAGACAGAGAGAGACAGAGCATGAACAGGGGAGGGGCAGAGAGAGAGGGAGACACAGAATGGGAAGCAGACTCCAGGCTCTGAGCCATCAGCCCAGAGCCCGACACGGGGCTCGAACTCACGGACCACAAGATCGTGACCTGAGCTGAAGTCGGACGCTTAACCGACTGAGCCACCCAGGCGCCCCTAAAAAAATTTTTTTTAAGTGCAGCAAATCAGGCCACCTCTTGGAGCCTCTGTTCCCTAATCTTTAAACAGAGACGACTGACAGGAGGCCCCTAGACTCAGCCACACCTGCCTTGAGGCAGACAGGTGACATAACTGATTTAAGCAGGCAGTTGTGAAATAATAGACAGTGGGGCTGGGGGGGGGGGACTGGAAAATGGAAGGCCTTCACATATGAATTTAAGAAATAAACCAAAGTCCTTTGGCACAGGGTTTATAGTCTCTGACCTGGATGACCTCCCAGGTTCCTCCCGGCTGTCTGATTCTATTATTCTACGTTTTCCTTAGCACAGTGTTTGTCAGATTGATTTCCTCTAGGGCAGTCAGTTATGCTCAGAGAATCAAGGAAGTGGGGTGATTTGCCAGGGGAGAAAGAAGGGAAAGTTTTAAACTGGAGGATACAGTCCCAACTGAGCAGCTGTGGGATCGTGAGTTGCCAAACAGGAGAAAGGGGGCAGTGAGAGAGGAGAGGAAAACACTGTCTCTAAATTTCACAGTTTGCCCTTGGTCATTCAGAGGTGAATCACCCACGCAAACTAAGGTTGCTGGTGGGGGGCAGCCCCTGGAACTATGCAGCGCACAGCATGCACAACGGTATGCAGCAGTCCCGAGTGGCCTGCCCCCTTGAAAAAAAAAAAGAAGTTCTGGAGACCTCCAGACCTCAGAAGAAATGCTCAGCTGCTACCAGGCCTAATGCAATGATTAACCCAGTTTTCCTGCTTCCTGAACCACCAAGTTTTCTTTCTGCTAAACCTCTCTGCCCTCCAGGCACTTTGACACGTGGGCTATTTTAGCAAGAAAAGGTTCAAGAGAAAAGGAAAGCTCGCTGCCACACACACACACACACACACACACACACACACACACCAGCACATGTCCCCTCCTGAGCAAGCTTGGCATTGAGGATGAAAGCCTATGTTCCCCTTGAGGATTTCTCTTTCCCTCTTCCTGAGGTGCCTGGCCCTGGGTATAGGAATAAGGAGGCAGGGGCTGCCCCCTCCCTGATCCATCCTGGGGCCTGATTTGCATACGTTTCAGTCTCTTGGCCCAGCTTCTGTCCTTTCTCCAAGATCTGCCACCTTCCCCGGGAACACTGCGTCCTCAGCAGGCTGTTCCCAGGCCCTCGAGCACCACCGATCCGAGGCTCTCTGCCCACAGCAAGCAGAGGCTGGGAGGAGAGCAACCTTGCAAGGAGCCGCACCTTCCTCCCTGCGAGAGGGAGCGGGGCTTCTCCCTCCGCAGCTGCCAACACTCCTAATGTTATTGTGCGCGGGAGGCCCCCAAGACAGCTCCGGCAGGAGTGAATTAATAACTGCTGGCAAGGAGCTCCTGCAGCAACCAGCCCCGCCCCCTCGGGGACTGTTTGCCCTTCTTCAGAGAGTCCTCCTCAACCGCTTTGCAAACTTCCTTCTGTGCGAGCAAACAGCTCGGAAATACTGGGTATTCTTAAGAGTCCCCTCATTTTCAGAAAAGCTCAGGGCTGGGTGTCAGGACACGGGCGTTCTTGGCGAGCTCAGCCACCAACTGGGAGTTTAACCTTGAGCAGGTCAGGGTCCCTCCGCTGTCTTGCTTCTCTTATCTGTACATTTTTAGGTCGGCCAATCTAAGATGTGATGAACATGACCCTGCGCTGGGTCCAGACCCGACTTCTGTGGCTGAAATTGCAGCCACCCACTGCTTCTGGGATTGGTGGCTGGGCCATTACCCCTGGGCTCGTGCAGGCTACAGCAGCTCCTTCACAGTCGAGCTGACCGGGGGACAGACGGCCCAGCCAACAGACAGCCCCATCTCCACTCTCCCCTTCCTCTCCTCCTAATTTGTCTCAAGCCACAAGGCCTTTGTCTCTACACTCCACCTGGTCACTTTCCTTCGAGGCGTATTTGGGCTCGTGCCAAGCTCGTGCTCCTTCCAGGGCCTTAAGCAAGAAAAAGATTTTGGTGCCCACCCATCTAGTTCCATAAATAATTCAAAATAAATTTGCATTTTGGAAAGCAGCCAAAATGTATGCTGAAATTCTAACTTTTTCCCCCCCAAAAGTTTCCCCCAATCACACATGCTTAAAACAGTTCATCAAGGCTTCATGTCTCTTGATCCGCCTCCCAGAGCTTGCCCATTGGGTGGTAGCCCATGACCTCATTTGAAAGCACTCCCGGGAAGCTCTGCTCTTTGGTCCCCTGGCACAGCTGCTTAGACCAAGTGTGGACACCTGACCAGCCAAGCCAATCAGAATTTTGACAGAGAAAAGGTCTGAAGTAAGAGACCAAAACCACAATAGCCCAACAGAGCTAGGAGCTTGAGCCAGAAGGTCGAGGTCAGAGCCCTTGAGGTGGTAATGACAGCCAAGGGCCAGCCAAGTTACAAAGCCTTGCAGAGGAAGCCCGGCTAAAGAGGACACAGCAGATGTGCAGACGAGGGACCATGTGGCTCCAGAGAGAGAAGCCAGCAGTGCTGACAGCTTGCGGGTTCTTAGTTCCGGAGACTCAGCTGCAGTTCCTCCTATTAAATGTCATGAGAGTCTTCTGAATGCCGACAGTTAATCCCCCTCTTGCTAATCTTGTGTGGCCTGTGGAACAGCAGCCACAGTCGCACCTGGGAACTTTTTAGACATGCAGAATCTCTTGCCCAACCCCGGAGCTAGTGCATCTGAGCCACTCTATCTGAATCTGCCTTGTAAAGAGATCCCGGGTGATGTGGTGATGCCCGCGCAGGATCCGTGTGCAGGGCCCATGTGGTGGCAGTTTTTCTTCCTGCTAAGACACTCTGCTCCCTCCCCGGCGTCCCTATCCCTGTCAGCCCAGGGACCCCACCCAGTCCCTGCTCCCTCCCCCCCACCTCCTCCCCCCCCCCAAAACGGCTGTGTAGCCTCTGAACCCTGGCACCTCCCTAGCCGCCCAGCACCTGGGCCCCGGCACCTGACAAATCCAGCAAGGAGTAGATGAATCACTGCTAGCAACTAAGCCCCTGCAGCCAAGCAGCAACTCCTCTTGGGAGGACGATCCACCCTTCCTCCCAGAGCCTGCCACAGCAGTCTGCCTGCCCGACTCCCAGGGACTGCCTGCTGCCTGCTGCCCCATTTCAAGTTCCACGCTGCGGGATGATCTCCACTCATGACTCAGGTGGTGCATCCGGCCTGCCTTTGGCTTACTTGACAACCTTGTCCCCAGGCCAGTTTCCCCAGCCCCTGTGTCACAGTGCGTCCCTCCTTGTCAACCCGCAGGTCTTGAGACCTGGCTGCCAGGGGCCTGCTCCAGTGACAGATGTAGGACCAGGGACCTCAGCAGGTAAAGTCCTCAGGCCCCTGACTGGCACCCAGACAAAAACTCTCAGCTCCAGCTCCTCTGCCAGCATCAGGGTTTCCAAGATTGAGTGTGGAAGGTTCCAGACTGACATGAATCCTCCTAAATGCAAGGACAGAGGAACGCTATCCCGCCAAGTCCTGCCCACACAGCAGGCAAAGTGCTTGGGTGTAACCGTGGAAGGCCAGGCTGCTCAACAGCTAGGGCTGGGGTGCTGTCTGGGTGAGTCAGCAGGCTCAGGGACAGAAGCCCCAAAGTCCTGGTGTTCTGCCCGGGGACCCCTGCCTCGAAATGGCCCATAGACACATATCCAAGTGTGGTAGGAGTCTCCCTGAAAATCACATAATCATAATTGCCTGCATCTTTTTCTACAAGTCTTTTTGTGCCTTATCTCCTTGAAGCCTCACGAGAGTTTGAAGTCACTCTAAAAGGTGAGTTGTGTGGGCATAATCATCCTCCAAATGAGAAAGCAGGGCTTGCGGGGGTAAGTGGTTTACCCGAGGTCACCCCAGTCATGGTGGAGCTCCTCTTCGGAGGAAGATTTTCTGACCCTTCTCTAGTGCTCTTAGTGACCCAGTGAGCCAAATTTCTTGAAAGAGTTGACTTCTCTTGTGCTGGCACTAAACTCCTGCCTCTCAATCCCTTCTTAACACATTCCAGTCCATCTTCTCTCACCTTGCCACAAAAATAGCTCTCAAAGTTATCAACAGCCTCTGTTGCAGGTTGAATTGTGTCCCCCCTCCCAAAAGAAAGATGTGTGCACCGACACCCCCCCCCCACTCGTGAATGTGACTTTATCTGGAAATGGGTTTGTTTGCTGCAGATGTAAGCAAGTTAAGATGAGGCCATAGTGGATTAGGGTGGGCCCTGTCTAATATGACTAGTGTCCTTATATGAAGAAAGCCCACATGTAAAGATGGAGGCAGAGATTGGAGTGATGCATCTACAAAGCAAGGAACACCACCACCAGACACTGGGAGAGAGAGAAGGAAAGTTCCTCCCCCAAAGCTTCAGAGAGAGTGAGGCC